>NC_056728.1:1329432244-1329524744 GCF_019279795.1 Protopterus annectens
TAGAATCAGTGGTGGTTTTGTTTTCCTAGCTTGCTTTGGAGGATCTTATAAGGGATCTCAGCTTCTTACTGAGGCTGACCAGGGAGCTCTTCCACTCATGGGATTTTACTCTCTTTTGCAACAGTTTCTTCCCTCTATTGTACAGTTTGTTTATGGCAGGGGACCACCAGATTGGTATCCTTTTTTTGGAGGAAAGCATATTGGTTCTGTTTAGGATAGCACAATCCATGCACTCGTGCAAGTGCTTATAGAGTGCATTTGTGTAGGATTCAGCAGTCATAACTGTATTGTCCATCTGCATGGGTATCATGAAGTTCACCACTTCTGTCTTAAGAAGCATGAAGTTGGCTTTGGAGAAATCTTTTACTATGGTTTCTTTAATGGGGGTGGGGGTGGGATGTGGATATCTAGGGTTATTAGCTTATGGTCGGATCAGACGAACGAGTTGACTTCAGGTGTGGAACACCGGTCACTCATGTTGGTAATGACTAGGTCTAGGATATTGTTGCCCCTGGTGGGGGTGTGGATAAGTTGATCCAGGGCATTGGAATTTATGAATTCCAGAAAGTGTTGAGTGAAGGAGTTGGTACATGAGTAGTTTTCCCAGTTAATGGTGGGGCAGTTAAAATCGCCCATTATTAGGGTGTTTGGTTGAACCCTAATATTTTGCAGTATATCAAGAAAAGATGAGTGGAAATCCTAGGGCATGGTGGGGGCCAGTAACAAGCTACAATTTGGATTGCAGTTTTGCCCAGAGTTAGTTTCACTTGGATAACCTCGGATGCATTATGCTGAGCAACTAGCCTGCAGTTGTGGATATCCTTAATGAATATGGACGCACCTCCACCTTTGGTGTTTCGGTCCAGGTTACATGGCCGAAAAGTGTGGTATGAGTTATAGCCTGGTAGTGCAGGGGTGCTCTCTGGAGCCTTGAACCAGGTCTCAGTCACTGCACAGTTATTGATGTTCTCCATTTTAAGGAGTGCCTCGAGTGAGTGCATTTTGAGATTTAGACTTTTAGCATTGAGTAGCATTACCCTCAGTTTTTGCTTGACTGTTCCTGTTACAGTGGTGAATTTGTCATTTTAACCTTACCTAAAAAAGGCACTATAGGGGCAGCAAGAGCCTTAGCCAGTATCCGGAAACCCAGGGTTGACAGGTGCAGGCCATCTCTGGCAAAGCATCATGGTCTGTCGATCATGTCATCCCAGGCAGACAGATACTGGATCCCCTTAGAATGACACTAGAAGCTTAACCAATTGTTGAAGTCAATCTTTTTGTCCTTGGACTGCAGTATCATTCTGGGTGATGGCAGAATTCTACTCAGGGCTAGGGTCATACCTGCCTTGGCTACAAGATCAAAGAGCGCTTCCATGTCTCTTTTCATGTTGTCCAGGGAGGTACATCTCACATCGCTCACACCAACATGGACAATGACAGAGTCATATTTGTACTTGGTGTGGAGTGACCTGAGTGCGTGGGTTATGTGGCGGATCCTGGCACCCGACAGGCAGCTGACAGTAACCTTCTCCTTGTTTAGCCTGATGAGTGGGACATCAGTGTGCCTGACTATAGAGTCACCTATGACTTGTGTGTTGGGTACATTTTTTTGCTTTATGGGCTGTAGTTGAGTGGCACACTGAGTCTGTGGGCTGTGTGTCATTTGGGTTGTGTTGGGGGTTGGAGGTTGCTTGCGCTTCTGCTTTGGAAGTCTCTGTTGTTTTAGCAGATTATTATTATATCTCCATATTCTTGTTATGTGTACACATGACCGCTGCATATACCTTCCCAGATGTATCACACCGTATCTATCTGATATGTGTATATGTAGATGCAACAACATACTTTATTCAACACTAATATCAGTTACAAGTACTACACCATTGTAGAGGTCAAAACAGTAATTCACTACTATTCAGTATGTGTACTGACAGATATATTGGAAAAAACATCAAATGTTTTCACAGCTGTGGTGGTGGCTTAGTGGTTAAGTGCTGTGACTATAGTGTAGAGGGTCCTGGGTTCAAGACTTGCAATGACTGTTTATTCTGTTGCTAGGCAGAACAAGGGCTATTGGATACAGAGTGGTTAAGGCAGGTATGAGGAGCCTGATCACATTCCAGTCTGATAAAATAGCAGGAAAATGATTTTTAATAAGTGTATTTAATTCCATGTACATAACATGTGTCTGTGTGCTGTCATTACAGTAGCAAGGTGTGTGAGTCTGCTGTCTGGGACACCTGAGTCTATATGGCTTGTACAACGCTCTTTTCCATTTGAATGTGTTACATACATGGGTAGTATCCCAGGTTATATGCAGTCATACTGGCATGTAGTGTATCATTATGTTACTACTGTTGACAATGCTTTCACAAGTAAGAGTAGATTGCAGATTGTAGTACTGGAACCAAACACCCCTGCATGCAAAGATGGACTATGAGTCCTCACTGTCATGTTATTGGTGTGTGAGCTGTGTGTCATTAAATATTTCCTACTGAATATTAATCTGACATGTGTGTACAGGACATGTCATTGAGGGCTGCTGTCATGTAGTAATGGCATACCTATCAGTGTCAGATGTCTATCTGTCAACACAGTCATCCTACTGCATAACCAGTTAGCTAGCTGATGTCTGTCTGTCCTCTGTACAGATGTGCAGATGTCGGGACTCCATCTTGGCTGCTTACAGGCACTCTATGCTTGAGTGACACTGACATGTCTGCCCAGCTGTGTTATGAATGCCGCAGCTAGGAATCCACAGCCTGTATACACCGCATGCCATGGATACCTCAACAACACTACCACAGTCAACAGAACATGCTTGGGTACAGGTCTCCAAGACAGACACTAACCATGTTATGTAATACATGTTGCATACATGTCAACTGGAGCACCTCACTGGCCCTCTGCAGGAGGCAACCAGATTATTGGATGTTGCATGTAACTCTCACCCTGAGGATCACCCCTGTGGTGTCTGTTAATAGATGGCCTGCTGGCAAATGACAGGTGGCATGATACCACTGTACACACATCCCCTACAATTCCCATCTCTACATGGACAATAGCTTGGTACACACCTATGAATACCTGCACCAATGGACCCCAGTACTGAAAAATGTGTACATGTGCATTACTGAGAATAACAGTGTCTGTGTGTTTGTAGACCTGTAGTTGATAATACCCTGAAGCCCTTCACACCCACTGCACCCCCATTGCCATAGTTAGATGTTGCTGCTGCTGTACTGGACATTACATGTACCTTATTACACTCTTCACCCTATGGGCTACCTGGAGCTTGCAGTACCAGCACAACACTGTTGTACAAATGGATTGATAGGCATGGGATACCCTCTGAGTTCTGGCAAGTATGAGTATGTGTGCAAGTGTGTATATTTGTAGGATGCAGCATTCTGAGGCCACATTCTCCTAATACAATAGGTCTTGCCACACAGTAGTAGGGTTAGTGATGTTGCTGACTGTAGGAGAGCCATGACAATGCGTCACCCTACTATCCCTGTGGCATGTGCATTATATGCATATCCCTGTAGTAGCACTCTTGGGATAGACAAGGGGTTGTATTGCAGTCCTGGTCAATATGTGATGGTGGGTATGTTAGAGTATTATCATGGGTTTCAGTACATACAATATCCACTGTGGGGTGTGGGTGCTGGGTATACTGTATTTACACCATGCTACCCCCAGTACATGTACCATGTTCCACTGTATGGGGACCACTGTCACCATCAACCATACAGGTAACTGATAACACTATCCAGCCCAGGTATGCATGTGCTGTGTGCAACTTATCTGTAACAGAATGGACACACTGACAAGGTAGTTACCACTGATAAGCCCAGGTTTCTCAGATGTGTGTATGATTGTTATGTGTTTGTCAATGTGTATATGACAGTATGTCACACTATGTATTGTTCATAAACAACCAGTACATCCCCCATAACCATACTGTACAGGGCCTGCTGATGTTCTTCACTTAACATGTAACCTGGAGCACATCTCATCCTAAAAGCTGTGTGGTGTGTGCAATTAAGGCCACACACATCAGTAGTACTACATACCTAGGTAGGTGTTCTAGTCCCAGTATTGCCAAGTAAGAGTGTGTGTGTGTATGTGAAGAGATCTACTTCCGTTTGCAGAATATACAAGTCCCAGGAGGTCATCTGTCCAAGAACTGCCTGGAAAATGCTAACATTTCACAGGTGTCATCCTGTGGAAATTCATTCCATCACAACTAGTAGTAGATGTGTAAATGCCCTCTTCCCCACTGTATAGGTGTACAGTGATACTGGGGTTGGTATATATAGCTGGGCATGGATCTTGTGGATGCAGCCACCATCATTGCAGTTACTGTTGCGTGTATCCCCCCACTTAGCTGGCTGTAATACTGTACAGTTCATGTTAACAGATTAAGTAGTTGTCAATCACACTGTCTGCGGTTCTACAGCACCAAACACCCTCCAAAGGGTAGGGCTGTACAGCCCACACCAGCACACCTATATTTACTGAGTTGAGGATTGCACTACATTAGGGAAGGGGACATATACCCTGACAGTACCATCGTCAATGAGATTAAACTAGCAGACTGCTTATTTCCCAATGTGTTGTTGTGCAAATTCTGTCTTGGTGGAATTACCTAGGCTATAATGGGTTCCTTGCACAAGTACATACATCCATGTGTACAGTATTCTCTGTGTATTGCATCAACACTAAAGCCTATGTTTGTGTTATACACAAACATGTGGTGTGTACCACCCAGTACACTTACCACTGTAGAATGGCTGCTGACATCAGCCACCATGCACTCACCTGTATACACCCCCAGACCTATCAGCTATG
Source organism: Protopterus annectens (assembly GCF_019279795.1). Taxonomy (NCBI): domain Eukaryota; kingdom Metazoa; phylum Chordata; order Ceratodontiformes; family Protopteridae; genus Protopterus; species Protopterus annectens. The sequence continues at coordinate 1,329,437,099 of NC_056728.1, forward strand.
TGACATATGCAGTAACTGTTATACAGACATGAAACATGTGTTCAGCTGTACCAAGGATATGGCACAGTCAAGGTGTCATCACAGTGCCATACCCCTTGTGGGAAACAACAGCAGACCAACATCCTGCTGACACATGGACACCTACAACACAAACAGAATACATTATGTAGACCACAATTCCTCAGTGTTAATAACAGCTATAATGCATCATGGATGGACAGCTACACTACCTGACATGTAAGCATTAAACTTTAGTGCTGACAAGATGTTACACAGCATTACATTGGTACACTGTAGTACAGTCATCCTGTGCATCAGAACCATATTAGCCTGTCCCTGCATCAATGTTATGGATGACAGGGATGTGGCACAAGTATGGTCATATGCACAGGGTGTGTTGTTGTTTTGCCAGAGACCTAGGCTGAGCCATACGTTTGACATCATGTGTGTGTGAGTGGGTTTAATTATTAATTGGGTTGTTGTGATGTGGTGTGTGTAGGTATGGGGTTGCCCTAGCTGTATTGGTGATGTGTGTGTATGCATGCACACAGTTCTGCCATGTGGCTGCCCTATACAGGGGTTTGTTGGACAGCTGCAGACCATACCTGGCAGGGTATGCAGCTCAATGTCTCCGGCCACAGACATGAGAACTGTGCCTGCTAGGGGTTCCACGGGCACCAACAGGTACAGTCCATGATATGGTACTCTCCCCTGATGATGACATATGTCTGCTGGATCCAGGTCCCTCTTGGGACTGGCCAGGGCCATGTGCACATGGCCTGTTGTGGTGTGGTGTGGACAGTGCCCCCCTGCAGTGCTTGGGCTGATACTGCCACTATGGGAGCAGCTCTGACTTCTGGCACATCCAAGTCGACCTCCAGCTGTTGGTGTTGCTGTTGCACTACTCCCATTATATGCTCAAACACAGACATTTTACGGTCGAGGATTCCCACCATCTCACCCAACCATCTATCCATGACCTCTGCAAAATAACGGTGGGCACCTACAAGATCACGGAAGTTGTCAATAACAGCTGAATGAGTAGCCCTCTGCAGCCTCTGACCCTGTCTGGTATACCGTTCCATACATGCCTGCATCTCCATGATGGCCTGAAACATGCATCTGGTGGCACAAGATGTGGCACCTCTGCCAGGGGCATGATGGCCAGCAGCCCTCCTACGAGCACCCCTGTACATCTGCCTGTGTGGTACCCTGCCAGACATCCGGCTATGGCTGCTGTGTCCAGACACACATGCCATAGATACCATACTGTCCTGACCCATGCCACCACCTGCCAACTCTCCGTCAGCTATGGCCAGTGATGATGGGGCATGTATAGGCAATGTGACAGTGTGCAGGGATAGGATGGATAACAGTGGGATGTCAAACGATGGCACAGCTTCAGCCCCTGACAACCATGCCTGTGCTTCAATACACCTATCATAATTATCAATGTCTGTATGGACACCAACATCAGTTTGCCTGCAGGAGGGACCCTGACCTACCTCACTACCTGTGAAGATCTGTGCATCATTGCTTAACCGTACACACACACACACACACACACACACACACACACACACACACACACACACACACACACGCACACACACACACACACACTCTTGCAGGTGAGGTTACACAAAGATATTACACACAGACCTCTCATTACTCGTCTGTCAACATGCATGACATATGGTACCCCAACAGCATGCAGTGCAGCCACAGTCAATCCCTGTTACCAACATTATACATCTCTGTGATGCATGGGTTGTATTAGTAGGTGATGCCCCTTCCCATGGAACACACTGCACCCATGTACACAGCGTTGCTGTGCACCTGTTCAGCACCCTGGCATGTACTGTGCACCATACCTCACAGGTGTACACACCATTGCTGAATGTGTATATGTGTGTCAGTTATGTTTGCTCTGCTGCTCACAGCACCTATGTGTTTGTCCGACACATACCTGGGTTGATATGTGGACAGATGTCATTTGTGAATGTCTGATGTCTGATTTACAGATCTCATCTTCAAAGGTGCATGTATGGCCAATAAAATACAATTACACTGACAACCTTCAAACATTACTGTGGCTATTGGGAGTGTACACACCCTTATTGACATGGCACCCTCTTCCCTGATATGCCATGGGGCCACATTACTGCATATGTTAACATTACATGAACCTGATATGTGACATATGACCTGTGCAATCAAATGCAATATCAAACAAATGTGTTAGTTGTTCAGATGCTGATTAAGATGAATACAAATTGTGGGTACATATGTGTGCACACCCTTATCATGATGGTCTGTTGCACCAGCTGTTAAGTGTACTACAGCAGTCACTATTCCTGGAAGGGGTATACTAGCATGGGCCATCTGCATTTACCAGTATCTGGTCACTCTGCCCTACACATGTTTCCCAACTCTGCATGATTGTAAGGTCAACTCATCTGCACAGCCCTTGGAGGTCACACAGTACCGTCACTATTGCTGTGGAGTCAGGGTTATGTCTGCCACAATTCATGACCTTGACTCTGTGCAGATATAGCCATTCTTAGCAACTTTGGAACGCTGCTTCAGTTCACTATTGTGTTTCAGGATGACACCCTCTCCCCATCCTCAGCCTTTTTGCACATGCTTGACAACTATGGCCTACACATGTGTCATTTTGCAGTGTCCCAAATTCTGAACACCATGTCTACCAACCTAGTCCCTGCAAATGAATGGCAAACATACAGGTGTAGACTGGCACCAGCAAGGTAGAGATGGGGGTGGTGGGCCTGAGGTGGGGTGAGGTGTTGGTTGTGCAGCACATGTATCTTAATTGATACTGTCTGTAGGTTTCCAACTTGGTCTTGGTACACCAGTAGACATTGCAACACATGCCTTTGGGGGACTTTTGATGGTATGCATATGCTACCTGTAGAGAGCCCTGGCTGATGTTTCCTGTGGAACAACTGTCCCATCTGATTACCCTAACCCATGAGCCACACTTATCCAGAGTCCAAGCGATTGCTGACACAGATACTGCACAGCCAGTACTTGCTAGACATTCCTGCAACTCCCTCAGTGTTGCAGCATGTTACTAGACAGCCTGCATGACCAGTTTTCAACATGTGTCATCATCTGTCTTGGATGGCCATCTGTTTATTTTCTACATTAATCTTGTCCCATACATCCTCACCACATACATTACTGTCTGCACTGTTTGCCATGGTATATGCAATGGTGAGGTAAGGTTACATGTCCAACTCCTGCATGCTAGCTGTTGGGTATGGGATCCATTCCATGGCTTGTAAGATGTGTGCAAGCCATAGCTGCCTCTGTTGCAGGTAAGTGGGCATATTTGATGGGCAAATGACTTGGACAGCAGACCATTTCTTGGTGTGACATTGAGGACCTGTACTTGCTGGAAGGTCCATACTCATGAAGTGTGAATGCTGTCAGTACCTCAAAAGCTGCTTCCACAATATGTTATTTGGAGTGTATGCACACATATGCTTCCAGTGTTTGTTAAGGTATGTATTCCCCATATTTGCTGTCATAACATAGGATTTCATATTACACATTCATTGCTCATGTTAGGACCACATCACAGGTCGTAAGGGTTGTGGAATGTACATTACACATTAACATTACTGTCCTGCAAGTGGTGGGGTCTGAAACTCATGTGTCTATCATAACAGCATTACTTCCACCACCAGCTATTTACCACACTAATATACATCTCTTGAGGTACAGAACACACACTATGATGGCTTAGATCTTGTCATTCAGTGTTGATCTGCCCAGTTGACAGGTATGGCCCACTGCCCACAGGGAAAGACACTATTGTCCATAGCAGTTGTTCAGTAGGACATCATTACAACAACTTCTGATGGCACATATAAATCTTTCCACATCATCTATCCCATTATTATAGACCAAGAACTACACTCAATTACATGCATATATGTTTCACATACCTGTTGTAGGATTGTTCTCTCTCCTGAGTACACTTTTATGTGTCCCCTTAGTTATGTAGGGTTATTTATAGGTTTAATTGGTTTAGCTACTTTCTTTTCCTGTTTGCTTGTTTGTTTCTCTCTCTCTCTCTCTCCCTCCCCCCCCCCACTACAGAGATTGAGCTGCGTTGAATAGATTGCAGCATGGATTTTATAGGTGATGCACATGATCAGGTGATGGCCTCTGCATCAATCAGAGTTCATCACTTGCTACTTGCATACAGCCAGCTGTGTGGTACTTCCAATTACCACTGTCATTGCAACCCACTACTATAAATTACCACATCATGTGGGCATTGTCCTTTTACCTTTTCTGTATGGAAAACATCCTTCCTGTGTGTGGGCAGCAGTGTTACAGACAGCAGGTATCAATACCTCTTACAACAGGACTTGCAGACACAGGCCAACTACATATTTGTATAAGGTTCCAGACCTACGGACAGTGTGAGTAGTGTTGTTATATGCATTGTATACCACTAGTTTTATAGGGTTTGTGTGTACATGCTAGTTTAGCATGGAATGCAGTCTTTCTGCATAGCTCTCAACTGTGGGCCTATTCACATAATTGCCAGAGGATTAGCTGTTATGTTTTGTCTGTTCACCACATAGGTCTTGTCTCAGATATATCAGTGGTATTCTGTCTGTTGAGTGCTATCAGTACATGGCTACATCCATTTGTGTTTCTGACTTTATATTCCTAAATAAGGGTATGTTGCAAACAATCCTGTAACATCAGCAACTTTCACAGTGTATAACAGCAATATTGCAAATATGGCCCTGTGTTCCAGCCCCTGTCCTCCACCTATATACCAGGCTTTGCCCATATGTCATGCAGTAAGACGTTGTTAAGTAGTGGCCTATCACTATATCATGCTGGCATTCCTGCCATTATTCCAGTGATGTTGTGGACCCCCACAAATATTGTGGGGTAGGGTCCATATATATGTGGGCTACAGCTGGACAAAGCATGTGTGTCCTTGTACAGTCCAGAGGTCAGTTTATGTAACACTGTTATATGCCCTTGTAAATCATTCTATGAGGGAGGGGTTTGCACCATTTATAACCTAGGCAGTTACAACATGTGAGGGATATCAGTAGTAAGACACCTTAAGGTATACGGCTGTGCATTTTCACAATTTCACCATGGGAACATTGGTGGGCCAGTGCTTACTGCCTTACAGACAGTTCCGTTTGTCAGTATGATAGTGATGTTTTAAGTTAAGCATTGTTATGTAATGTATACATTTTCATTGTGACAAGTTAATTCTTTTCTCACTAGGGGTGAGTACAAAGTGTAATTAGGGGCTGCTGAACTACACCTGCATTAATTAGCGTTGATTGATTCTTATCTTCCAGGCCAGTGTTTCTTTACTGTTGTACTACTTGAAGGCCTTGGCCAGAACAGCAACATATGTTATGCTTTCAGATTATTGTATAAAATGTTTTGCTTAAGAGATGCATTACTCAGTTAGTATGTATTTCAAACACCTAACTGCTATATGACATGACATATACAACTGAAATAGTACACAAATAAACATTTCTATGTATGCAAACCTGTGTGTGGTGTCATATCCTTTGACTTCTCTGTGGGTATATGTTTCATGCAATAATTGCCTTTTGTATGAGAGAATCAAACACTGTCCATTTAAAAAGGTGGCAACTGTAGGAATACTGGCTGTTCAATATGCTGTGCACCCTCTAAATATGTATCTTCCTACACATATCTATACGTGGTAATATATGCATATGTGTGTGTATGTGTATATACATATATATCTATATATATGTAGATATATATATATATATATATATATATATATATATATATATATATTTATACATATATATGTCTATGTATACGTATCATTGGAAGGTTTACCGATTCCAAATTGTACATTCCCTATGGTAGACAGACTGTTCTGCATAATATCTTATTGATATCATCCTGACATCGTACAGGTGAGATGGATTACTGTTAACTTCTTGTGACTATGTTGTGTAGGGTCATGGGAATGAGACTTGCAAGTGTTGGTATTGTGTTGCAAGGCAGATCTGTTCGGCTGTGGAGGAGGGGATGATATCAATAATTACAAGAGGTACTTAAATTGGGTCACCTCATCCCCATTAATGGTGCCTTTGGTCATATATGTAGTTGTTGTGTTCTTTTATATATATACATATATATATCTTTTTTATATATATATATATATATATATATATATATATATATATATATATATATATATATATATATATAGACACATATATGTAGATCCATATAGACATATATATGTAGATATATATAGATGTATACATATATTTATATATATATATATATATATATATATATATATATATATATATGTATATATACATACATACATCTACATATATAAATATATTTCTGCTACTGTTGAATGACTGTGCTGGATTATATGTTTGAGAAAACATCAGAGTTATTTGCATCTGACATGACTTAGTGGTAAATCACTTTGGTTATAGTGTGTAGGGTTCTGGGCTTGAGACTTGCAAGGGATGCTTATTTTGTTGCTCGGCAGAACAGCGTCTGTTGGAGACAGAGTGATTAAGGCACTTTGAAGCAGTTGTAAGCCGGTTTGCTTGAGTTTGCATGATGGTAAGCAATGCTAACTTCTGGTTAAATATGCTTACAGAGAGTTAGCCTCAAAATTGCTTATTCTGTGTGTGCATTGCTTACCCATGCCCAAACAGGCTTAAACCCGCTTAAAAGTGCTTACTCCCGCTTACTCCCATGCTAATTTCTTTAAAAGACAAGAAAAAGGGGTGATAGGAAAGAGGTGTGCAATGTTTAGCATTGCATACTTTTAATTTTACACACTATTTGCTGTATGGCGTTGATTTATCATTCATTACATATCATAAATTTGTTTAGTATCCCTGATTCATGTGTAAGTATACTGTATGGGGCACTTGTGTTTATCGGGAGAATTCACCACTTTATTACAATGACACTTCACATCTGGGCTTAATGCAGGACTCCAGTTCACAAATATATGTTATTTAGCAGGTTATACACAAAATAATTGTTTATGACTTGCTTTCACATGTAAAATGGAAATTTGCTATAGTGAAGATTGAACCAGGAATGACTGCTCATACGGCATACACTCTAACCACTATACTATTGCAGTACTGCTTTTATTGACTGAATCTTGCTATTTAACATCCTGTGCTGTTTAAGCTGGACTATCCGTAGCTCAGCAACGGGCACACCCATGCAGCTATGGTTAAGCTTTATCTCTTTTATAAAAAAAAAATCTTGTAGTGTCCTTTTATATATACCCTTCACAAATAACCCTGCTACTGCTACACCTGTTATTTTGTTAGCTTTCTGCTTCACGATGGGCATACCTCTCAACCTCTTGAAGTGCAAACTCTGGACAAACCCTGAAAATATGGGGGAACAAATGGAGAGACAGATTTAACATATTGCTGTGGATTTATGCGTGCATCTGTACATTTTACAGCTATCCTGACATGTTTGGGGTGCTATGAGCATTCGCGCTCATTCTAATTGCCGAACGGCAATTCTTGACTGCAGGTTCTTTGGTTCGCAACATTGATTAGTACAAAAGACAAATAATGCATTGAACATTTAGAACTCACCTTGCAGCATCCTTGGGGAGACATTGCTTCTCTCTCAAAAGGAATTTAGCATTTTTCTAGCAAAATCTTGCTATCAGAAATATTTGTTCATTTATACCTGCACAAACCATGATGTAATATGCCAGCAACATGAGTGGGCTCCATAAGTCTATTAGTATTTATTTGCCTCTTTTGCAGTTCAGATATTGATCCTTGCTATCACAGGTAAAACCTTGTATCTATGTGCTTAACCAGCATGATAAATGCAGTCTGACTGTTAGGTTAACAGCCTGGGCCACTCTGCCTTTTCTGTTCTGCCTCAGAGCAGAACATGATATTGATTACTGCTACAAGTGTCAGTGTTTTGATTCAGCAGCTTAGTGTGAAATGAGGAAAAATAATTGGCTCATTTCCCAAAGATAGCAGTGGTCAAAAATAGTTAATTTGCAGAATTAAAGAAGGGTCTGCCTCACCGTCACATAACACAGAGCACCAACACAATGATAAAAACTCAAAGGCCAGATCTAGGCCTGGACCTCTTCATTGCAAGGTCAGACGTTCATCCCCAACTTCAATACTGTAATTTGTGAGCTTTTCCTTGACTGTTGATGGTTAAAGCCCAACTTAACAGTCTTTTGCCTTGGTTGAGGATTTTAGGATCAGAGAACTTTACCCTCAGCTCCCAACCGGGGGGGGGGGGGTATCTTGAGGTTCTTACACAACCCTATCTTTGGATGATCAGAATAAGGCCATGGGTGACCAGCTTGATCCCAGTCAACAGGCCCAAAGTTATCATGTCACAAGCCAATGGCACTCAAGACCAGAGACCTTTCCATGTGACTGACCCACCACCTTAATCTATCTAGGCCTGCAGCCTCATTTAATGATGTTTCATCAAGTCTTCCCACATTAAGTCATATATCTCAGGATCTATACATGGAGCAGATGTTTGATATTTGATAAAAAGTGAGTAGTGGATGTGGGAACTGTTTATTAGGGAGATCAGCTACATCAGGCACAAAACAGACTTTTCATCTTGCAATTAACTAATGCATAATTCTGTGCTGGTTTCTAATCCTTTGACACTTGATGCTGCTTTTACATATTTTTTTCTCCACGTGTTCATCACTGAGGAGGTATGATACTCCTTCACATTCCTTGTCCTGTGCACCTCCACCGGAGGATCTCAAGGCCAGTGCCTACAGACAAGGAAAACAAGTGCACCTGCCTATGTCCCCTTCTTTGGAGATATCATCAGACTTGTGAAGAACACCTTAGACTGGTTTTGGATCCCTAGTAACTCCTTGGAAAACACTTGACAGAGTTTCTGGGGAGACACCTAAGGAGTCAGACTTCCTGCCGTAGGAGCATGTCATTAAGGATGCCATCAGGGGAGTTTAGCGGTATCCTGATCTTGCTTTTTACAAACTGTAGTGTGAGCGGGCACACTGACACAAGCATCCCAGTGATGACTCCTGTATGATCCCTTCACTGCTATACAATCTACACCAGACAGATAGGGCAAGAAGCATTACTGCTCTGCCGCAGAGGAGCGTAGGGCCTTAAACTATTCATCCCACCTGAAAAAAGAAATGACCCAGCTGTACAATTACAAGTGAGGTAAAACATCCAGCACAACAGCAAGCAAGACTTGTTCAGGAGTCTCAATCAAATGATGACTTTAATAAATATATACAAACACCAGTTTAAAACAATTAAAATAAAAATGTGTTTACAAACTATAAGCTTTCCATCACATTATCCAACAGTTTAAACATGCATAATGCTAGCTGAAGGTTTCAGTATTAAATTCCGGAAATATAACATGGAACTCACATGATGAGGAAACCACATGACCACTGCTCTATTCATGAAATAAACTGTGAAATAAATAATGAGCCCAAGCTCAACACCATGTAAAAGCAGAATAAGCACTATTCAGACTTACCGTAACTTCTTAAAACTTGAATAGAAACTGTTTAGTCTTACAGTATTATTTAAGGCGATGTTAATTAGCTTATATAACTTTAAAATGTTGAGAGAAATCACTGCTGATGCCTCAACTTTTTAGAGAATAACTGCAATGTGGAAAAAGATGCAGAGTATAAAAGATAGTGCAGATAAAATCACTTTAGCTAGCAGATCTATGAGACTCTCTCTCTCTCTCTCTCTCTCTCTCTCTCTCTGATACTCTCCCTGTGGGACGAATAAAGACACCTTGTTGAAGTTTCCAGTACTTTATTCAGTTAAGTTGGTAGATAAATCAGTGTTCTTCTTCTAACACATTACATTCAACAGGTCAGTTATTTAAAGGCAGTTACAGACAATGGTGGGAGGGTTCATGGGAGCTGATTGGAGGAAAATCTGGGAGATGGAAAACCAAGATCTGTCTTCATCAAAGGGAAGAAGAATAGGGACTGGTCACATTAATCATGTATATGAGTCTCTTATAAGCAGGCGCTGTAAACATTTTTTGTTATACAAGAGAATATTAACCTTTTATATTATATGTCAGGAGATAATGAGTCCTGTAAAAGTGGTCACAGACTCATATTACATGTGATAGACTGGAAAAAGTTCTGTAATAAACTTTTCATAGTCGGCTCCAAGGAATTTGAGCCCCACTGATGCAGGCACAGTGTCTCATTTTATATATGTTAAAAACAGGTTAATAAAGACTGGTGATAGCCTCTTAAAAGCAAACATTTTCAATGATCAATGTCTTAACCACTCTTTTAGATGGACCTGATGAAGCTCAGGAGAAAGCATGTTCTTAAATATTGTTCTATAGTTGCAGTTCATAGTATGTTGTCATGTTTTGTTTGTTAGAAGTTAAAAATAAAAAATAAATAAATAAATAAAACTTTTTAACTAATAATGAAATTCCACATACTGCTGAGGTGGCAAATCCTCACAGGTCTTTCAGGAATATTCTAATAAGGGACTGACCTCTAAGGTTTGTGATTGGCTCCTTGTTTTTCCATCTCCCAGATTTGCCTCCAACCAGCTCCCATGGACCCTCCCACCATTGTCTGGAACTGCCTTTAAATAACTGACCTGTTGAATGTAATGTGTTAGAACAAGAACACTCAACCATCTACCTGCTTAACTGAATAAATTACTGGAAACTGTATTTATTATTTTATTATTTATTTTACATTTGTTGACCGGGTTTATCCATCTGAGCTGAGTAGTCCTTTTTCAACAGAGGCCTGGGGACAAAAGCTCCACAGTTTTATAATTTGTTATACAGGAATTAGAATAAACAATGTCAGAAGGTTACAATGTATAAATACAGTGAAGTACAGTTATGGAGAATATAATAGCTGAAAAATCTTTATAAGCATAAATAAAATAAATTATTCAAATACAAATGTTTTTAATAAAACAGCAAAAATTACATAACTTCAATAAGGTGTCTTTATTCCTCCCCCAGGGAAGGCGTAATAGAGAGATAGTCTACTAGATCTGCTAGCTAAAGTGATTTTATCTGGACTAATCCTGTATACTTTGTTTTTTGTTAATCCTGTCACCCTCTGGGTCACAGGTGAGATACCAGACTTCACTCGAGCCCACTGGATTACCTCTGTGTTCAGTGAGGAAGAAGAAGGATGTAATTCTAACAAAGGCTGGGATCCTTGCACATACAGTGCTAATTAACCCTTTTAGTGGCAGTGTGCAGTGTATGAGTAATCCTCAGGCAGTACTAATACATGTCTGCTTAGCTGAGTGTCTCCTCACGCAGCAAACTCCTAGAATGCAGCACTCATCTGTGAATCCTAGCCACAGTGTGTTTGTTTTGTTTTTTGGCAAACACATCTGTCCCTGTACAAATAATAATCATAAATGGTATTACTATGTAATCTATCAACTGACAAGGACACATTCATGTAATAGATTCAGTTATAAATTAGTAAAGCCATTCTTCTTCTTCTTCTTCTTTTGGCTGCACCCGTTAGAGGTCTCCACAGCAGATCAACTGTTTCCATTTCTTCCAGTCCTCTGCATCTTGCTCTGTCACACCAACCACCTGCATGTCCTCTCTCACTACATCCATAAACCTTATCTTAGGCCTCCCTCTTTTCCTGTTACCTGGCAGCTTCATCCTTAGCATCTTTTTCCCAATATGCTCTGCATCCCTCCTCAGCACACGTGCAAACCAACATAATCTTGTCTCTCTGGCGTTGTCTCCAAACCTTCCAACCTGGGCTGACCCTCTAATATACTTATTCCTAATCCTGTCCATCCTCGTCACACCCAGTGCAAATCTTAACATCTTCAACTCTGCCTCTATTATTATCATCATCATCTTCATCAACAACAATACTACAATTAAAAAGAATAAGGTATACTGCATGCAACAGAAGAAAAAAAATAATTACATCCCTATGCTCTTCTTTGCTTAAAGGAATTTAAAATGTTCTACAGAAATGTTGTCACCCACATATTAAAATGCATCATGGTGTAGAATGTATTCAGGGAGAGGTAACACAAATATCTAATGAGACAGAACATCTTTGCTACAAGAAAAGTCTATGGCCAATAGAGTTTAACTCTGAACAACAGCTAAAAAGTATGTAACTTGACACTGGGGCTGACCAGCAAAGATTATCAAAGGGGATTATCGGGGAAAATCTTCAAGCATTTTAATAAAACTTTTTTAAGGAATTAAATTGTGAAGCTTGCAAGAACAAGAGAAGGTTCCATGGGTTATCAAAAAGGTTCAGAAAGAATGGCACTCAATGCCGTATTATTTAAATTTAAATAAAAGGTTACAATATAAAAAAATGGATACACTCATGGACAGCAAGAATTTGCTTTAAAGATTAGATTCCAGGGCATATAATATGGTTTCTTCTTGAATTGCCAGAGGGCAGTTGCAGTTCTTGGAGACTGAAAGTGTGAATATGAGGAGTATACATTCAGTTACAGTTTGTGTTACCATAGGGTGTTTAGGGTGTTTCTCTTACTCTGAGGTAAAGTAATCTCAGAGTTAGAATGAATACATAGCATTCAGTAAGGGCACCCAGTACCCTATACCAAAGAAAACAGGAGCTGTTAAGCCCTAAGATATAAATGCTTTAATGGCATTACATAAAATTTCATGTTTCATTGCATTTCTTTTGCAATCACACTTTATTTTTCATTACAGGATTCATAAATATTGCTCTTTCACATCTGATATAGGGAGCCCATAAATGGCACTTAGTCTGGTATATACTGCAGATGGAAATCCATACTGAATTAAATAACATTACAAAGATAAGCCTTCTGCAGAAATATCAGGAAATATAGTTAAGTAAAGCTATTGCCATTAACCTTACATGTTTATACTTCCATATCAAAGCATCTAGTTTTAGCTTTCATGTTCTGTTTACAACAGTCTTAATTATTTACTTTGTGTGTGTGTTTGTGTGTATGCGCATGCATGCGCACGTGTGTGTGTGTGTGTGTGTGTGTGTGTGTGTGTGTGTGTGTGTGTGTGTGTGTGCGTGTGTGTGTGTGTGTGTGTGTGTGTGTGTGTGTGTGTGTGTGTGTGTGTGTGTGTGTGTGTGTGTGTGTGTGTGTGTATGCACGCATGCACGTGTGTGTGTGTGTGTGTGTGTGTGTGTGTGTGTGTGTGTGTGTGTGTGTGTGTGTGTGTGTGTGTGTGTTTGCCTGTGTGGTATACTTCTATCAAATACAGTTGAATGCAAATAAAAAATTTGATTCATTTCCAAATGTGTTCTATATTTCACATCAACATTATTAGAAAGAATAGTACTATCTGCCAGGATTCTCTTAAAGAACACACACATTAATGGTTTACTATATTTTGCAGCTTAACCTATCATATCTGCATATAATTAAATGTGATGCTCCTTTATTCTAGATCCTGATGAATGTGATAGTTAGATAAGATATGCATTTTATAACTCGACCTAATCAAACAAAGGCACCATTATGTAGCCAATCTGATTGCCTACAGGCATTTCTCTATGTGCCTTGTTCAGTCAGATAGTTGCACAACAAAATGAGCAGAAGCATGGATGTGACCCCCTCAAAGGGTGTCAAAACTTTAAAAATAATCTCTCTGCTGACAGGACATTTTTGTTTACTCACTTATTAGCAGTAAAGGGGAATTGTAATCAATCATCACTGCCATCCTTCTTTTTCAGCACAGGGAATAAACTAACCCAATTTGTAAAGGTTTATCTTCTTCCAGCTGCAACTGAAGTAAACTAGAATAATGTTTGTTATATTAGCAGTTGAAAATTGATGCCATATTTAAAACCATTCTCTTATTTTCTAAGTTTTCAGGATACACTATATAAAAGAACATAGCCTTTATAAAGAATACAGCTAATTTTTTGACGGAACTTTGGTAAAGGAACTTATCCCAAAGCGTACTTCAATGCTGACTGCTTCCAGAATATCTCATTAGACTTACTTTGCTCAGAAATGGAAAACACAATGTATAATAATAACATCTACATATTAAGGAGTGTCATACACGTCTCTTCCTTGCCGTTGCATACTCAGATGCCTATTATCCTCTTCATAGAATCTGCTGAGTTCCAAGGTCTGGTTACCCAAAGGTAAACGCTGTGTCCCAATTATTTTTATTTATTTATTTATTTTATTTATTTATTTACCCGCGGTGGTGGTGCTGCGGTAGCGTTGTCGCCTCACAGTAAGACGCTGTCCAGTTCGATTCTCAGCTAGAGCGTCTTCTGCGTGGAGACATACATGAATGGGTGTACCTTCGTTGAAGGTTGTGCGTCAGAGCTAGTAACTCGGAAAGTAAAAATCAACTACCAATCATTAGCGGACCGGAGTTCCGCTGTGGCGATCCCTAACCGGGAAAAGCCGAAAGACACAACATTTATTTTTGTGGCTTCACTGCCAGCTATTAGCAGGTGCCAAGGAATCTGAAGTGAGTTTCACTTCCTTAGCTTAAATTGTCAAATCTCTCCTACCCAAGCCACAAACACTTTTATATGACTGAGTCATGTCACTGCTCCCCTTCAAGCCCTGAACACCTTTAAATGACTCAGTCATGGAGTCTCCATCTCTCTAGTCAGCAAAGAGTAGAGGCCAAGCATATGAAGCTTGTGGTCATCACAAAAAAAACCCTTCCATGGCTTTGGTAACCTTCAATGTAGCCTCTCAATGCATTTTTCCCTTTGTGTGGCCACTACAAATTAAAATACATTAAAATACTACTAGAAGGGCCTGAGCAGGAGATGAGTCCTTCAGAATTCCTGGATGTACTCTTCCTTACTTGTTATTTTGAGACTCTGCTCACAATCCTGACTGATAGCATCATTTGGCTACAATTCCATGTGCCTTCAGACCTGAACCTAGCACAGGGTTCTTTAAGGATAGTGCCCTGTGCCCGCTGGAGGGGGCTGGCATCAGTACTGCCAGTGTTTAGAACTATGCCAATATTAAAACCTTTTTTGTGGCTGCTATATGAATTACTGACACCCACTCATCATTAAGGTCCATGACTGTGTATCAGTAACTGAATTTCAAAAAAATGAAATGATACCCATTATCCACACAGCGTTTTTAAACATGCCACTTAAAAATGACCATGGCAGCAATATTGCTTGCTATATATAGTTGACCAGCCAGAATCCAAGCTACCCTGATTTTAACTTTCAAGTTTTCTATATGTGGGCATAATATCATACTCTATTTTTTGTGCAGCTACTTATATATATATATATATATATATATATATATATATATATATATATATATATATATATATATATACATATTTATATATAAATGTTCCATTGTTTTTGGGGTTGCAGAGAAGTCTGTCTGCTATTTCTTTAATCACGTCTAACTGATGCTGTTTCTGTCAATGCCAGATCCCGCTGTTCCCAAGTTATGAGTCACACAGACATCCTTCTTAGCTTTCTCTCTTCAGAACCCATGAAATCCTTTAGGCCTACAATAGAAGTTAAGTTTCCACCCTGGACATAGTCAGTCTCAGAGGAGCAGAGTGGCAATATTATTAGCAGATAAAACTAACTGGACTAACCTGCTGATCCCACTAAAAATGGTTAAGTTTAGGAGAGTTGTTATTGGTCACAATGTATTATCTGTCATCTCCTATGTTAAACAAATTGCCATCCAATGGTGTGATCTTTGGCTGTAGCTGACCCCCATGTGTAAAAAGGGGTTGTGGATGTATGCATGGATGGAAGTAATGTTACTGATGTTAATGTGCATACAAAATACAACATCAAAGCACACATACCTTCACCAATTACTTTGACTAGGCACAGTCAGTGCACATAACACACACTGCTGTAGCACTGTTGTAACCAAGCTTTTAATGGAGGGTTCCACTGCCATGTCTGTGCTCTTGGCCTTCATGCACCTCATGTATAACTGACTGTGGCATGGGTAAGTGCATGAATGTCAGATCCATGATGTTGCTGGGAATCTTCATTCACCTATAAAAGTAGGTTGATATCTTATGACATGTGCCCATGAACATCAGCTACATGCCCATGTGTACTGCACTGATATTGCTCAGACTCAACATGGGATTTTGGTGAACAGGCATCATCCTGGCCAATATCTGATGTCTCCACATCTTCAGAATGGCTGGACATGTTTTCCTCCATGTCTAAGGCTACAGTCTGATCCACACAACTGTAATAATCCGAGTTAGACTGTATCACCAAATCCGCATCCTGTGTGCCACAGGCCATGCATTCACAGTCAGGCGCATCACATCCCACCTCAGGATCAGGGGATGGGCTACTGGAGGAGGCAGGCACTAGATGTGCTACAAGAAGAGACAGAGGACACAGGTCAGATACATTGACAGAAATTACATGGCACAGCTCGGTACAGACATATGGGACAACTATATGAGTATAATGTTAGTGAAGCTAAGGACTTACCAGGAGGTCATGTCCAGGTGTGGCTCACAGAACCTATATAACATGGAAATGACATTTACTTTACATTTGAAACATATATGACATATATGAGTAAGAACAAAATAAGAAGCACCTGACATGTCCTCATAGAAATCCACCACCATAGGTGAGGACTGAAATGCAACTGTCATAGGGAAACAAAGGCATCCAGACAGCATTAGTAAGCACATACTCGCCATCATATAACATTGCAACAGAGGTGTAATACACAGTAGGTAATATATATACACATACCAGTTAGTCAAGGCTGATGTGCAGATGGCAGCTGTCCTGAGCAGATATAGAAGGACATAGTATTAATAGAGAGCACTGACAGGAGTATCAAGGCTGACATGTATGAAACAAAGGAAATGTCATACCAGTTACATCCTCCCTGTTTGATGAGTTTCTCATCTGTCATAATGTGGATCCTATACAAGCAAAGCACAACATGAGGGTATGCAACACAGTCATGAATACAGGCAGAGGTGCATGATGACTTATAGACCACAATAACAGGATATGGAGACACTTATGTGGTAGACTGTGTGCACATGTTGTCCAGATATACCTGTGTATGGAAAAGAAGAGCATGAATATCATACATCACAGATGTTTTACACAGTGCTGCAACCTATATACATGGTGGAAAACCTAACAATGGCAGGGATACATCAACATGTCAGTATACACCACTGTCATGACAGGCAGGCAGAGGCAATAACAGCTACTGTTCACACAAACAGTATATGAAAAAGTTACCTGACGTGTTGCTGCTGTGCAGACACAGACTTGTGTAAATGAATAAAGACAATCTTATATATGTTGCTGGAAGTGTTATGTATATACCTCATTTCTACAATAACATGCTATTACACTTATGGTGGGTATTGTCAGCATGTGTGCTCCCATGTTCATGGTGCACTTCTGCTGCTGGAACACAGAAATAACAATACATGAATATTCGTGAAACAAGAATGCATAATGAGGTAGTGCATATACACAACAATATTCTGAAAATTATGACATGCATGTATGTCCTGCAACACCTGCTTCTATACTTCCACCAGGTATATGGTGATCACCACTGGTGCATGGATGCAAGGAAAACTGTTATCTCATCCAGGAGAGACAATGGTGGGCCATAACTGGTGGCATACCTCAACCTCTCATACCAGAGTATCCTGTTGGTTGCACAAAGGATCATGTCAGAACAGCATCGCCAAATAGCCTCCTTGGATTTATTGTGACCTGGAAGAAAACCACAATGGCCAGCACAGTATGGTCAGCAATTCATTTATTAGAACATATCCACATACAACATACTGGTTTTGGCTACCAAGCATTCTTCAGTGCCACATGACCTCTGACGCTACCTGTAAGTCAGGTATACCTTAAAGTAAGACTAGGTATGTGCATGCAACTTTTTATGTACTATTTGCACCTTACAAAATTAATAGGGTTCATTATCATTCAGGGTTTTGGAATCCCATTTGTGCACATCCGTGTAAGTTCTTGAAATTTGGTACATTAACCAATAGCTCAGCATAACTGAAAGGTGCTCCTCGCAACTACCCGACAGCTATCATTAAGATCTGATACCATTGTATAAGCATTATTTTTAAAACGTGATTTTGATACATTTAATACTCAAACCTTCAGTAACTGCGAACTGGGTGGGACCTCATGAGTGATTTTTCTGAAGGCTTTTTTCCATCCTGCATCAATGAGATTGCAACTGTGAGGAGGCTTTGGCATGTTGACGTACCAAAGTAGATTGAGAAGGAAACCACCCAGATGTGCACCATCTGTGCTGGACTTGAACAATATATGTGAGCATGGTTCAGGAACTTCACAATGGTCAACATAATGAACCAGATTGTGAGGGAGCACCAGTGATGGACAGGGATATGCCAAACTGGAGTTCAGGTTCACCACTGTTATGATGACCTACATTGGAGGGATGCAGAGGATCTTGACAGGAGGGTCATCAAGATGTGGAGACAGCCTGCGTATACTTACAGTAAGTGTTACAACAAATACTTTAACTGTACATTCCTATGGACATCACACATATAGCTGCAACCCCATATGTCCTAATTATCCCTTTTAGAATCCTTACTTAGCTGTTCTGTCACCATTGTTCCCATTGTAGGTTTTTCTTTAAAAATGTTTGTTATGTACATACTATTGAACATAAGACCTTTGTTTATTTCGCAACATCTTTTTAGACATCCAGCATGGCCATGTTCACTGATGCCTACAGTGCCTAGGCCACGGATGACTATGAATTTCACTATTATCCATAATACTCCAATTCCATTGCACAGCATACTTCTGTAAATGTGAATACTGAGTCAAACAGACTTACGTTATTCCTCTCTGCTTTGGAAAACACAGCATTTTTAAATATTTTGTTGTACACATAGTCATGAATGAAAGAGCACTGCAGGCCAGCATGTCTACCAGATGTCTGACTTTCTAAAACTTAATACAATCTCACAGTTATACAGCTTGATTGTGTGTGGAGCATAAAGGCCTATAGTGCTTAGGCATTGGATGGGTGTGTTTTCCTCCATTATTTGCAGAAATATGGACACATCCAGCAGTAGTTTGTTATGAGGGAAGGTATTGTGTTGTCCCTTAGCTCAACCTGTTAAACAAGAAACAAACCCACATCTGTCCTGGATACATGTGAGGCTTGAATCCATGTATGGGGTAGCTTAGGCTGCATTTTAATTTGTCCATGTTAACATTTTGAAATTGATTGTAGAGTTACCTGCGTATTCATATATATAGTTAGTTTATACATGTTTACTCCTATAGCGTTTATTTGTCAGATTACTACAAATATCTCCATTATATGTAAATGTTCTTGGAACAGCATAGCTATGCCACTATAGCTGTTATGTGTAAGGCTTTGACCATAGAAGTATACTTCACCTGTACATTTGGAACATAGCTCTCAGCCAATCAGGGATACATTTCATCATAGTCAGGAATTGATCTAGAAATAGTGAAGGTACAGGAATGAGAAATAACATACATTTGCTAAAGTTTTACCTCTACTTATTGTCATTATTTATTAAGTGCAATTCACCGCCTTTCTCCTAGTGTTATTAGGAAGGAGTGAGAGGGACAAAGCTACACTTTGAGTCAAAATTAGGGATATCACCAAATATCAGGGACATTTGGGAGTTATGATTTGGTACATCACAACAGATTTTAGTTAGACATTGCCTGAACATGAAGTCCTATGTATTTGTCTGGTAAGTGCAGCTACATATTCTATTGCAATGTCTTAGACTCTGAGCTGTTGAATATTACTGTTGTGTATTATTGCTGTAACCAGTGTGCTGACATACAGTCAGGCTTGCACGTTTTGTTTTACAAGTGCATTTGGACCATAGTTCGCTAATCATGTAATGTGGAAGCCCTGATCCATGTTTTTACTCCTTCCCTGCACAATCACACCTTTGAGTTGTTTAACTGAAGTTACCCCATACAAATACAGCCAAGATGGATAAGCTAGGCAGGCAGGTGTCAGAGCTGTAGTGTGAATATAGTAAAGACTCATAGTTTTGCATCTGATTTCCTCCAAATTGTGTTTACTACTCTTCTACTGTGTAAAGTTTTGAGTGTGACATGGCAGTACATAAATAGGCAGAATCTGTAATGGTATCCCATGTCAAGGCTCGAGAACATGTGCTGCTGACTTTATTTCACTGTTATGTTATACATACCTATCAGCATATATTCACCTTACACAAGCTCTCTGTGGCAATCACACATGCTTTGTACTTTTTGAAGCTGGTGAGGATCATGCCAGTAATCAGGCACCATGACTCAAGCAGATGCATGGGTTGGAGAAGCATCAGAGGGATTGAAGTATGTGTTAGATATTTCCACATTATTTTACCTACAATATATCATAACATTTTTAGGGGACGGTTTGCCTTGCAACTTTATGCATGCTAATATTAATGCAAGACTAGTCATCATACATCTGCAAGGATTGCAATAGTCATCTGCTTCCTGTGCATACTAGTTTATATCTAATTAAAATGTTTACATTTAAGTTAGGAGCTCAGCATGTCTGCTGGGGGCAATGTTTTTGATTGTATGTCATAACCTAGATGACAGTTCTTTATAACTTTCACAGTGCTTTTCTCTGTGATGTTTCATATACAAGTTTGTTTGCATACCAGGTGGTGGCAAACTTGTAGGTCTGGCAGTGGTGCTCACTGACTGTTCTGGTGTACATAGCCTGCCCATTCTCATACTGAATGGGTGCCTGCTGTCTCAGTATTTGGACTGCTATTGGCAGTCTATGTCTGGTATGTACTTCAGTTAAACATGGCTAGCACTTCTGCCTACAACACTGTTGATGTTTTGTTTAAAGCACTCTTGTATCCTGGTTTCAGAAATTGTTATGCACAAAGCCATTCATGATCTTTATTTCTGTATATTATATTCCAACTGACCTTCATCACAGTGTTTCCATTTTGCAGGTACATAAATAGGGGTCCCTACAAATGTATGTATGTAGTGCAGTGTTATTTCAGTTGATGAACAGTAATTATGTATGACATCACCTAAGGGTTTATATGTCAGATGTTGTCACTGTGGTTATGATTGTACAGTAGTTATAGGGTGTTGTATTGCATTCAACTATTTGATGCTGTTGCATCAGCTAGTGAACATGCTGCATTACTAATCTCATTTGCATATATATTTTATGTTTTCCCCACTGACTGTGCCTCCTACTATATCTTTATAATACACATAGGTTATTTGGGGGCTGTTAACATGACTTATTACTTGCACAGACACCTGGGTTACAGCTGTGAGTGATTCACATATTGACACTATGACATAGATGTGTGAGGCACTCAAAACATAGTACATAGTGGTTTCCCTGTGGTATTATAGTGCAGCATTGGTATTGAAAGGTAGATACATATCAGTGTTGGGTGTCACATTGTCATGGTATGCTTGTCTTGATATGTAATGTTATATATGTGTGCAGGCTGTGCACATGTTTGACATGCGTAACGATGGCTGGTTTCTAATTAGTCAGGTAATGGCAGGATTTCCACGAATAAGTTGTGTATTGCATGCCATATCATGCACTGGAATAACCTGTTGACATTCTGTGATGGATATAGTGCCCCAGAAATGGGCCTCTATTGATATCATCCATACATATTGATAATAGGACATTGGGAATGTGTCATGCGCATGACTGTCCACCTACTAACCTCGCTTGTTTGTATTATGCACAGCGTTGTCGCCTCACAGTAAGACGCTATCCTGTTCGATTCTCAGCTAGAGCGTCTTCTGCGTTGAAACATGCGTGAATGGGCGTACCTTCGTTGAAGGTTGTGCATCAGGGCTGGTAACTCAGCACGTCAAAATCAACTACCAATTATTTGCGGACCGGAGTTCCGCTGTGGCGACCCCTAACCGGGAAAAGCCGAAAGACACAACAACATACATACTCCTTATATGTCATATCATCTGAGAAGAAGGTTTTAATGACACCTGCAATGTATTGTGATACATCTTGTGTCTCATATGCAGGGATCATAATAATGGCATACTGTATACCGTCTGTAACATTATTTATGTGCACATCAGTTTGCCTTTAATGACAACCATGTTTTGCACAGGAATGTGTGAACTGTTAGACAAGTTGTTTTCCTCGTTATGCTTTAGATTCATGTTTTACATCAGATATGGTGTCAGAGTTGCCAATGGGCATACCTTAATGTACTGTGTCACACTGAAGGTTTTCTGCCTGTGCAATGTGTCACACTGGGTATGCTATGTGTGCATATAGTTGCTGGAATGCATACTATGTACCTTCTGTCTTTTTATGTGTTTCACCTTGACAAAGTGTGGGAACCATGGCCACTCTCCTATCAGACACTGGAGATGGGAATATGCCAGACCACTGCACAAGTACTTAGAATCCGAGGATGATGATGATAATGAGGCCGATGACAAGGACAGACCTGAACTTGCACTTGCCATCATCCCTTCTGATTGCCATAGAAGTCAACCACCACCACAGGCAGACAACTTATGGTACCAGATTAGGGAGGTTGTGACTGATCTCTTTCGCACTCAGATGAGGGACATGATGGGGAATTTCTTTACAGGACATGGTGCAGGCCATGCATGACTCCTTCAGGGGAAATAGCCACAAGGCCATTCATGATGTTTAGCCCCATCAGGGTGGCCCTTCAGGACCATAAATATTGTCTGTGTGATCCAATGCTGTACTGCTGCCACTATGGAGTTTACAGTATAACCAATTGTACTGTATAAGCACACTTGTGCATGCATAGCATTTTGCTGTCACGCTTATGTTATACACAGCCAATGGTACAATGCAGATGTCATGTGACATTTTGCATTATGTTGCACTTGGAGCATGTCACACATTACCATGTTAAACATGCAGTACTCCATGAAATGCTATACTCAAAGCATGCATTTCTCCATATAGGCTGATGTGCTACTCCTTACACCTGTGTGCATGTGTGTACTCCTTTACATACAGTGCAGCACAGTCTTGTTATGTCCAATACACTGTGGCCCTGTATGCCACACTTATGAAGCAGCAGGTAACATGCGGCTACTGACACTAGAGTTCCGCTCTATACGTGTGTAGGATGACAGCAACTCAAAAACAGCATTTTCCCCATAGTTTACATATAACACAGTGAGATGGGTAAATTCTGTGGGTTGCTGTCATGTCGGTTCACCCATATGATATGTCCTTGCCCCTGTGCTTTCTATGACACTGCTGTGTCATGCTGTCACACTGACATACTGGCTTTGTGTGTGGCATGTCTTGGCCATGATGGTGCCATTATAGTATATTACTATGGCTGCTGTATATGGATAGTTCTCATTCACATACTGCAACATTTGTGCATACTCTGTGGAATTGCTGCTTTATGTAGCTACATTCCAGCATGCCTTCATTGCCCTTCTGTTATACTGAAATGTGCATACATATGTTCTCATGCATGCCCATATTTTGGAAACTGGCATATATATGCAATGATTTACATACATGTACATGTCTTTGCACATATTCTCATCGATACACAAAACCAAATGTACCTTGGGACTCTGAACATTCATTTAATCCATATTCCAGTGATGTATTGTTCACAGGACTGTCCTTTGCTCAGTCACATCCATGGTCAGTGATATATATATATATATATATATATATATATATATATATATATATATATATATATATATATATATATATATCACCACAGGTGTTGTTTACATCTTTTGTATACATTTGCATGACAGTATATATGTGTATATGATAGCGATTCTTATTTTGTGTAGTTATACCTCTTGCTGTTTGATGATTGCACATTACTGTGTGTGTAATTTGTGTAAAGCCATATTTAGTGCCATCAACGATGTAATCTGCCCACTTGACATACATTTGCCATTTGCATTAATGTAGCTTGCATGGACTTACACAATACTCTATGTGGTGTAAACATGCATATGCAATATGTCCCCTTAGTATTGTCCTGCTTTATTGTTTGCCTAATTTGCATTGCTAGTTGTCCTCCTTGATGTGGGCCTGTAGTGTCCACCTCCCAACCCTCTTTGTAGGTTTGGCACATATCACACACATATGTATGTTATAAATTAACATTCCTTTGCATTATCATTCATCATCATATTGTGGCATTGTTACAATGCTACCTTGTGCCAACTATTTGGCCATTATACACATGCAGGACATAGTGCTGGCAGTTGCTGCATTACTTCCTTGTTCATGTTATACATGTGTGTTATGTATTACACAGGGTATCTGGCCATAGTTAATCTGCACAACCTGACATTCCTTATATAGCATTATTCGTATATTTTCTACCATTTATTATTCCATATCATTGTTGTATGTAGGTGTATCAATCGACATTGCTTTCTGATAGTTTCCTGTTAGACCACGGAAGGTCACACATATACATCAATGGGTCTATGTTCAGCCATCAAATGAAACTTTCATCTAATGGCTAAACATTGAACACTGTTCATCAAACATTCATTTCAGCGAATGTGTGAGATGGGGAAGTAACTAGTTAGCCAACACTTCCCCGTCTGCCCTTTTCTGGTCTCAAAGATGGTATATATATATATCTGGGTGGGTTTGAAATACTGCAGTGTATGAAACGGGAAAGTGTTGGCCAACTAGTTTCTTTACCCATCTTACACATTCACTGAAATGAGCATTCGATGAATAGAGTTCGATGTTTAGCCTTCCGATGAAAGTTTCATTCGCTAGCTAAACAAAGAGCCATGTCAACACCTTTGCATTGCCTCTGACATGGCATATGTCTGTGACATATGCATTCCATTTCACATATGTTTGAGTTGTGTACACCCACTTGTGCAATGAGCAGCCACTTTGTTGCTTTGCTACAGTAATGCTGTTTGGCACTGTGGTTGGTTGGTTGTCTTTTACATGTATGGTTGGTTGTTCTATTCTGTCCTCCACTGTCTTCTCCAGCATTTCCTTGGCTGTATTTAGTCATGCATGCTGTTGCTTGGTTTACACTTGCACTGCTGACTGACTGCTTGGGGAATGGAGTCCATATCCAATGTGTACTGTGATTTGTATTTCTTTCCCTACAACACACACCTGCCATCGGTCATACACATCCAAGTATGACTGCCACACAATTTGCAACATTTCATAACATTATAGTGCTTCAGTGTATGTGTATTTCTGTGTTTCACCATGGCTGATATGCATCCTTACCCTGTTTGTTCATTTTCCATTGCCTATGCTGTACAGCGAGTTGTCTATGTACATTCTCTCTCCTTTATGTTTATTTCCAGTCTTTGTCTGTCTGTCTTGTGATATTTGTTATGTTTATACCTGCTGGTTTGCTCTTCTCCTCCTCTTTCCGTCTTTTTCATTATTTCTATTCTCCAATAAACAAAAAATGGAGACTATTTCCACCAAAAAATTACCCATTCTCCTCTGCCTATCCCTCAGATTTTCCTTTTCCAACAGACCACTTGTGTGTCCGTCTTCTTCACCCATACCCCACATCTGCTTTTCTATATCCCTATTTCCTTGGTTGTGTGCATGACTTGAGCACCCCACATATGTCCCACACCCACTGTTAGCTACTACTAGCCCCAGCAAAGTGTCTGGAATTGCTCTCTGTCTTTATTATTTTTTTTTATTGGAAATTTTATGAATTTCATCAGACACTGTATCTTTGGGTGAAGCTATTTTATTAGTACATGACTTACAGACACATTCGATGGCTCAGTGGTGCAGCGGCTGCATTGTCACTTCCCAGCAAGAGGTTCTCCAGTTCACTTCTCAGCTGCGGTGCCTTCTGTGCAGAGTCTACATGTCTTCCCTGCGTCTGTGTGGGTTTGCTCTGATTTCCTTTCATATTACAAAGACATGCATCTGGAGTGTTTCTTCCTGGGCCTCTGCTGAAAATTGGCTTTGTTTCAAGTTCGGCTTTCCTGGTAAACAAATAATAAATAAATCCATAGTTGTTTGTGGACATACTGAATGTCCTGCAGCTTACAAAGGCCTTTTATAATATCTGTAGCTTTGGTACTGCACATTGCAGTTTATTATACACTTTTCTTGAATTACAGATTTGCTATGACTGCTAGACAGTGCACCGATACTGCTGGGAAATTCTGTTTTGCACAGAGATATTCTGGGTTCACTGAGGCATATTTGCATATTACAAACTTTTCCACAACTTTGGGAGGGATCTCGGTGAAATGCACAAGATTCCACAAACTTTATGGAATCTGCACCACTGTATCTACATGGCAGAACAACCTCTCCTAAACACAAAAAATTCATTTTCAGAATGAATCAAATTGTAGAGGGATGCAACATTTAGCTAAGAAGCATTCTTCTGTGTATATGCAAAATGTAAAAACTTTTCTTGAAAAAAAAGATAACATATTAGTATTAGCCATTAGCCTAATATATCTTTGTGCATTACACATTAAATTTGCATAGCACACTAATCTATAATAAATCATCATCATCAGCCCCCTTTTCCCATTTTTCTACATGGGGTCGGGGTATCACGTTAACTGTCGCCAACTCTCTCGATTCAGTGCCACACTCCTGCCTACTTCAACACTCCTACCTGACTGTTGCAGATCTTCTTTCACACAATCCATCCACCTCTTTGCTGAACTTCCTCGCTTCCTCTTACCTTCTTCCTGTCTGTCCCAAATCTTCCTCACCAGATTGTCTTCTCCTTTTCTACACATGGGCCCAAATCACAGTAATCTGTTCTCTTTGATCTTTTCTGCAATTGGAGCTACTTTGGCTTCTGCTGTTATGTCCTCATTTCTTCAACTGTCCCACAGTCTGCATCCTATCACCTTTCTCAGGCACTTCATTTCCATCACCTCTAGCTTCTTCAACTGTTCTGCCTTTACTGCCCTGTTTCTGTACCATACAGTAGTACTGGTTGCACCACTGTCTTGTACACCTTAATTTTCAGCTTCTTTGGCATTCTTCTGTCATAGACTACACCTGATACTCTATACCACTTGGCTGCAGCCCCTCTGATTCTAGCTTTGATCTTTTATTCAGGCTACCCTTCTCCTCACCTACTCCTCCCAGATACTTGAAGCCATTTACCTGTTCCACTATCTTCCTTTCTATCTCTATTCTCAGCTTCTTCTGGATTTCCCCAATTTGCTGCCATTACCACCATCTTATCTGTGCCTAGTTTCATCCTGTGTGCCTTTAGATTTGCATTCCATTCTCCTATCCTTTGCTGAAGTTCTAGCTCAGAGTCTGCCTGTAATGCCACATCATCTGCATACAGCAGCTTTGTTGATCCATCACTTCCAACCTGTTTGCTAATGTAGTCCATCACCAGTATGAACAGCAGTGGGCTCAGAGCTGAACCCTGATGTACACCCACACCCACTGGGAACCCTCTGTGAGGCCGAACACTGTCCGTACTCGAGTCATTGGGTCCTTGTACATAGCCTGCACTAATGCTACCAATGTTTCTGGGACTTCAAACCACTGCAGTACTGCCCAGATCAGCTTTCTTGGGACCTTGTCATATGCTTTCTCCAAGTCTAGGAATGCCCAGTTGGACTCTCTCCTCATCTCTAGCTTCTTCTCAATTATCTGTCTCAATGTAAACATGAGGTCAGTTGTGCTGCATCTTGATCTGAATCCAAACTGCGCATCTCCAATCTTACATTCTACTACTCTGCATATCTCTTTATCAATCACCCTCTCCAGAACTTTCATGCAATGCCTCTGTACTGCCCACAGTTGTGGATGTCCCCTTGTTCTTGTACACTGGCACGAGTATGCTTATTCTTCAGTCATCTGGGATACACCTTTCTCTCCACACTGTTATTAGTACCCTCAGGAGCCATTTCTCCCCTATCTCACCTAGCATCTTTATCATATCTGCTATGACCTCATCTGAGCCTGCTGCTTTCCCTGACTTCATCTTCCTTAGTGTTGTTCTTACTTGTTCTAGCGTGGGCTCCTCTTCTTCTCTCATTCATAGGTTCATAGGTTCATAGGTTCATAGGTTGGTACTAGGCTATCAGCCCTAGGGCCTATACAAGCCTAGCCATAACAATTCCCTGGCTATTTCTTCCCACATTATTTACTTTCCTGGACCCCTGTCTAGCAGGGTGACTGACGTGATCCCTGGGGTGAATTTCCTTTCTCCCATCCAATCGTCAAGGTTCCTCTTGAAGAGGTCCAAAGAGGCACTCTGCTTGACATGTATGGGCAATCTATTCCAGAGTCTGGGGAGTCTCTGGGTCAGGAACCTATCCCTCCAGCATGTTTTGTTTATTGTGATGACAAGGTTTAGATCCCTGGAGCGTGTAGCTCTGAGGGATTGGGATTTCTTTAAGTGTAGCATGTCCAACAGCTCTGGGTTTGACATGGCCTTGTATGTTAAGCAGAGATCGCCTCTGAGTAGACGATATGTGACAGAGTATAGCTGGAGTTTTTAAGGTGGTCAGCGTAGGGCATCTGCTTTAGGCCTGTGATTCTTTTAGTGAGGTATTTCTGTGGCCTTTCCAGTTGTTGCAGATGTCTTGAGAGGTACACACCAAATGGGGCGTTGTATTCTATAATGGGTCTAATGAGGGATGAGTACAGTGGGACAATGACCTCCTTTTTTCTGGATGAAAAGCCCTTCGTGATGAGGTGTGCCACATAGAAGGATTTCCTGACTGTTGTGGCGATGTGGTTATCGAAGGTGAGACCACTGTCCACCTATGTCCGTAAGTCTCTTATCACACTTTCTGTGTTTAGTGTACTGCCACCTATATGGTAATTCATGGATACATGTTTTTTCCCAAAGGGGATAACAATACATTTCTTGGCATTGAGCTTGAGCCCATGGCTCTGGCACCAAGCATCTGTTTCTGTAAGGCCCTTTTGTAGAGTATCCACATCATTTGGGGATTCAATAATGACTCCCAGTTTGCAGTCATCTGCAAACTTTGTTAGCCAGAGTCCCTTAGTGTTGACCTGTACTTCAGAGAAGTAGATGCCAAACAAGAGCGGCCCCAGGACTGAACCCTGAGGTACTCCACTTGTCACTTGTCTGGAGCTGGATTTGGAGTCGGCTACTTTTACAGTGTGGGTTCTATCAGTAAGCCATTTAGCAACCCATTGGGTGACATAGGGATTAATGCCCAACTTAGTAAGTTTATCTATGATTTCAGAGTGGGGGGTGGTGTCAAAGGCCTTGGCAAGGTCTAGATAGGCTGTGTGGACCACAAAATATTTACCTTCAATCTGTGAAGCACTTTCCAGTGATGAAAATCAAACCTTGCACCTTGTGATTGAAAGGCATACACACTAACCACTGTACCATCTGACCTTTTTCTGGGGCAGTACAGCTTCTGTGGGGCTTTCTTCATTCAGAAGCTGCTGGAAATACTCCTTCCATCTGCCTTTGATGTCCTTTGATGTCCTCTGGGTTGGTGAGCAGGTTGTTGCTGGCATCCCTTATGAAGGGTGTCTGACTATCTTCTTTATCTTTCTGTCTTTGCCTTGCAACCTGATATAGTTTCTTTGTGCCCCTTACTGTGTCTCTTTTCAGAAGATGGTACAGTGCCTCTGATGACCTATTCTTTGCTATTGCAACTTCTTTCTTAGCCAACCAGTAGTCCTTCCTAGCCTGGTCAGTCTTTTCTGTCTCCCACTTCTTCTTTTCTTTTGATGACTTACTGGACTTCTGCTTTCCACCACCAGCTTTCCTTATGTACCTTATTTCCATACCTGGCTCAGCCACATATCTTTTCTGTAGCCCTAACACATGCTGTTTTTTCTTCAACTCCATCTTGGGATGCTAGAACCCTGACTAATTACTTTCTCTCCAGTCAACTTCCAGGTCTTCAGCTTGGTCTCTTAGAACTTTCTCTCCAACTTCCAGGTCTTCAGCTTGGTCTCTGTTGATCTTAGACCTTCTCTGAAGACTGTTTGCAGCTGATTGCGGCAACTAGTGGTTTATGCTGGGCTGACTCTTTCACTGCAATCATGGATTCTGCCCCAGTGCCCTTACTAGGAGGAAGTCTAACTGAGTTGCATGTTGACTACTCTTGTATGTGATCTTGTGACTGTCTCTCTGAGCCATGTGTTGGCTACTATGAAGCTATTATCCAGCCAGAAGTCTAGAATGGCTTCTCCTTTATTCCTGTTGCCCCCAACCATGTGGACCCATATCCTGATATGTGCATTCATGTCACCCATCATGCTTTATCTAGTAGGTCCTGCAACTGCTGTCTGAATGCCTTACTATCACAACCCTGCTGTGGGCATAGGGCTGAGATTATGAATACTGCCCTACCCTGTCATTACACTGACTGCCATGATCTGATGGCTCTGGATCAAAGTCCTGGATACATAGGATGTCCAGCCTCCTCCATATCATCATCCATTTACAAGCTGCATCCTGTCAGTGAACCTCCAACATTAGCACAGGTCCCTGGCGTGGGTCAGAGTAGGCAATTTTTGGCAACATTAGTAATCATGACCGAATCACCTAGGGCCATAGGTTTTACACTGTCAAGGGGCAACACACAGTCTGTGATCCGTGTTCTCCTGTCTTGAGGATACTGTGCACCACAGTAGATGCCCAAAGCAGTTGGTCTGTACAACTCTTCCCCCTATAAGGGCACCATGTAGTGTCTGTGCTGCTGCCCACAGCTCCATTCATTGGTGAGTTTGAGATGAAAACACATGTTTTTAGACATGGGAGAAGCCCCATGGAGACACAGGGAGAACATGCAAACTCCAAACAGGCATTAGTCAGAGGGCAGGATCAAACCTTGTACCTTGTGCATGGGAGCCAAAGACCTTAACCACTAAGCCATCTGGTCATTTTTATTAATCTATAATAAATAAATACATAAAAAAACAGAAAGAAGAATATCTACTGTGTTTAACCTATTTCTCCTGCTGTAGAATATGCCGTGATCCTAGCATAAATGTAGTTTGCCATCTCTAACTTAGTAATCTTCATGAAGTCTTATTAAAATGATAGAACTATAGACTTAACTATGTCATACTTTTTGTTACACTTGAATACATGTACTAATTCTTTTTTTTAATGCTGTCACCTGCAGACCATTTTGATTTGCATTTATCTTAAAAGGGTGACATAATGGTAGTCTCTTTTTTTTTGTGGAGTCACCATGTTCTCTCTGTGTTGATAGGGGGTTTGTCATAGACTTAAAGGAGAACAGTACCCACAGACTGAAAAAAATCATGTTTATTTCATCATGTCTTGATGTTTCCTACATTCCAGGCCTCTGCATTTTTATTAGGCTCCATGCTTATGTCTGTCTCTTCCTAGGTATCTCCCTAGCACATGGCTATGTTCTAATCTCCTCAGTAGGTTTCTGTGAGGAAAAGGCGTGTACATCAATGTCATGAAGCAGAAAGTTCTGCCTTCCTCTCCTAGCCGTATATGAACTGGGATCTCAGTGACTATCTTTTCTCCTTGAAACGGCAGCTCATCCTAGCATTCTTTAGAGCCAGTGTATTTCTGTCTTAATTTTTCTTGTTCACTTTCTTTATCTGTTACACAGAACCTTTTTCGTTTTGCTTAGAGTTCCTGTATTTGGCCCAACAGGTATATTATTAGGGCTGTCTTCAACAATATTTCATCTTACACTAACAGAAATGGGTTTAGAAATCTGATCAGATACTGTTCCTCCTTTTTTTAACTACCCTAGTGAAATATGTTTAATTGTTAAAGTTCTCTCTCTCAACACCTACCTCTGCTTAGAATTTTCCATGTCAGGGACTCTCTGTTTTAGCTTGGCAGAAAGTTCATTTTCTATATTGTATAATTTCATTTCTTCCAAACACAACCTTCCACTGAGCATTATCTTCTCTCTAGTTCTGCTAGTGACTTCAACCCCCTGTTCTGCGGCACTTCCAGTTTGCAATATTTTAGTGTGCAGGTTCCCTCATTCTGCTGATTTTGCTGAAGGTATATTCTGACATATCATTTAAATGGTATACATTCCTCCTCTCTTTATCTTTCTAGACAAATCTTATACATTTAGGGCTGTCCAACAATATGCCTTGATTTTGGTTGGATTTATACACTGACACTCCAAGGACTGAATCTGGTGATTCCTTCCCTTGATCTGTGTTAGAGAGAGGTATATCTGAATTTTTATTTACCTGCTGGCTCCCCTCCCTGCACTGATATCAGAGCCTAATAAAGAAGGACCATCTTCCCAACACCTTCACAACTGTTTAAAATGAAGAATGTCTTTCCATATCTCTGGACGGTGCAGTGGTGCAGCTGTAGCATTGTTTCCTCACATCAAGAGGTTCTCCAGTTTGATTCTCGGCTAGAGTACCTTCTGTGTAGAATCTGCATGTCCTCCCTGCGTTCGTGTGGGTTTTTTCCGGGTACTCCAGTTTCCTCCCATGTTACAAAGACATGCATCTGGAGTGCTTCTTCCTGGGCCTCTGTTGAAAATTGCCTTTGTTCCAAGCCAGAATTTCCTGGTAAACATATGTTAAATAAATAAAATATGCTATGTCATGCATTAAACTGGGAATAGTAGCAACTGGATGGCTTACTTTTCCAAACTTAGCTTCTACTTCTGAGTAATAGGATATTGTTTTTTATCATGTGGAACACAGGCTGCTTCTCCTGCTCTCTTAGTAATATTTTTTTCCTTACACAAATACTGTTCATTTATTCTTGTTCGCATGCTGCCAGAAACTAGCAATTCTTGTGGTTCTCTGCCATCAATTAAGATATTGCACTTAATTCACTTGGCAACTAAAAAATATGAGATTGCAGCTTCATCCACTCTAGAAGACAATTTATTATTCTCTAAAAGCATAGCATCACTAGATATATGCTTTTCAGAAGTTTGTTTTCACAGGTTACTGTCACAAGTACAACATCTGGCTATGTGATTAGTTTTTTTTCACATTTGAAATAGACTATAAATATAGCTGTTGCTTTTTGTTTGTTACCAACACTTAACATGTTTTATTGCAGGTCTAGATGACTTAGATTTGTACATGCTTGCATGGCACAGTAGTCTTTCAACTATTGCAACAAAATGTTCACAGAGTCTTTACGGTCTATTTGACACACCCATTTTCTTAAAGCAGTACATAATGTATGAATTTGTCAATTCCTATCATTTTTCCTCTTATGTTGATCCCCTGGGACTATTTATAAATCAATAATATGCCTTAAATTGTATAATGTTACCTTACCATTTTGTGATGAGAAAATGTCCAGCTATGAAACTGTCGAGCTTGTGTGTCTGACCTAACACCAGCACTAGCAAGTAAAAGTTTTCAGTTTACAATAGTCCTGATAATGAAGCTTGTCTATGTCCATAAATGCTCGTAGTGGTTCTCCAGTTAAATGGACTAGTAAGAATGCAATCCAGGCAGTTTGACTGTATTCCTTCAGGTGGGTATACTGCTCAAAGGTAGTAAGATATGCCTCAAGGTTAACCGTGCTATGGTGACCATATCTGTTAAGGGGGGGGGGGGTGTTGTCTTATAAAACTAGCCCAGCATTTCGGCATTCCCAAAGTGAATAATAAGATTGTGCCTTACTACTTTTCCTCTCAGTGATCCAGATGTTGGAACTCTTAACTTTCTATTTTTGGTAATACCATTTTTAATGCACATTTACATACTGTCATTATTATATAAGGAGCTGTGTGTTTATGTTAAAAAGCTTCAACATGAAACATCCGAAGATTTCACAGCAAATGGACTTCAGTAGAATTGAAAGCATAATTAATTAATGATAAATCCCTTTTAAGTAGCTCAGAAGGAAAAATTACATGCTTTGAAATCTAGGTTACATCAATTAATTTGACCAAGAATATCTGAAAACATGCATTTTTGAAAAGGTTAAATACTTTTGATTATCAGATTAGTGTTTTGAAATATATACTGAAGGGTAATGACTAGTATAATGTTCTAACTGGAAATTATATTTTATAGGTGTGGTTGAATAATTATGGTATTAACAGTGAAGATCTCATACATATAAATGTAAAGGAGTTAATCCTGCTAAAGCATGTTATGTTAGACATTCCCCGGGATTCATGAAGCTTGCGCCAGGCGCAGGCATAGCGTAGGCGGTATAACGCCAAATATGGCTGTCGAGCGATTCAGGTACGATCCAATTCCACGTGCACTACCGGCGTACGCCAGAACTGCGCAGCCCCCGGCGTAGGTATGCTAATCACCCCATGTGCAGTGTTGCACCATGCAAATGAAGGCATATAGCGATTCATGAAGTGGTGCAGGCGTAGCGTAAGCCCACGGAAATGTAAACCAAAAAACACGGTTTACATTTTCCCAAACAGAACATCGGAGCTATGGAAGAGGGCCAGACCTAGGTATCACAATGTTAACATATGCCAATGGCGAAATACACAGCCAATGGCATAAGAAAAGATGCACAACATGTAAATAACAACATTTAATGTCATGTCCACAGTAACGCACAGCACAACCGCAGGGCATGTGTGCAGAAGCTGTAACATAAAGAAATAATATAAAAATGTCATAAAATCGCAACGTAATAGAAATCAGGTTTACAACATAATACACAATGGTAGGCATGGAACACCACAACCAAGGTGCAAGGGTTGCTAAGGGCCTGCGATCAGGGACGTCGGGAGGCATACGCACTGTACTGATTTCAGTACAACTTTTTTAGAAGGGGGGTAGCTTTTTTGGAAAAAAAAAAAAACGTACGTACATTTAAGGAGGTGTTGGCTCCTTTAAGGAGGATACCAGCCAGTCGGAAGTGAGCTCACATCATGTTCGGCTGGCTGCAAGCGGGTGGGAAACAAGCAAATTGAGTTGGAGCGTTCACAAATGGAAGGCAGAGTTGGAACTGGCAAGAACATTCACAAATGGAAGGCAATCAACTGAAGTATGCAAGCACAACGAACAGAGGATTAAAGCACAATGAACAGAGGATTATCATTGAGGCAAGCGCAACGAACAGAGGCGCGCAATGAACAGAGGATTATCATTGAAGTAAGTGTGTGCAAGCACTGAGTTGGAAGGCTAGAGCGTACAAGCAAATGGATTATCATTGAGATTGGAAGGCAAGAGCGTTCACAAATGGAAGGCAATCAATTGAAGTGTGTGTGTGTGTGTTTGTGTGTGTATACATATACGTATACATGATCAATTGTTCAGTACATCATTCTCAGTCATAGTTGTAAAAGTATCTCACCAAGGACTTTATATAAATAATGCTACATGCCATTTGTAAAGTACCACAGAAAATGTCTATACTGAAACCCTACAATCCAAATATAGAAAATGGCATAAGTTATTAAGAGTGTTGAAATATGTAATATTCAGTCTTATCCTAAGCTTTTGGTTGTATTTGGAAATTGCATTTTTATCATAACTAGTTACTTAATAAATGTGGTAGGAAAAATAATCACATGCTGTACAGTGTCAAAGCATGTTATATTTGTGAAAATATTTTGGGAAGATGACAGCTATCTCATTTAAACAGTACTATAAAAAGATGGCTACAACAAAACATCAGGCTGAATTATGTGAAGTTATAACAGTTAGGAGGTGTAATGTTCAACAGAGGTGCACGAGTTTTTATATTTTGCAAAATATTTTAAGCATTATCAGTCTACTGCATAAACCCAAGAAGGGAAAATGAATATCTAACATGAAATCTAAGTTTTTGATAGCTGCAGCAATACATTTTATGGAAGAACATTTGTTTTCAGATTTCACTGAAAGTATTCACAGGGTGTCAGGCTAAAAATAGTACTCTGGCAACATAAGAAGAAATAAGGGGACAATTTGTATGCACAAGTTCTAGTACTACTGAAAAACATTAAAATATATGCCTTGCTTTCTCCTTCCCCACCCCTAACATGATGAGAAATGTAATAATCTAGAGACTGAAACAGAAGAGAGGAAGAAAGGAAATAACAGGGGAAGGCTGGCAAGGACAATTCTAGGAATCCTAGATAAACAGTGTGGTAGGTGTAGCCAGATGCCTCTAAATACAAATAATCTGATTGTTAATTCAAGAACAGAAATGTAGACTTTCATGGAGTAAGTGAAGGTTTTACAGCATAGGTTCACATGATATCCTGCTGATAACATTTACTTGGATTTAACAAGGGTAGGGCAGGACACACACTAGGTGGCACAGTGCAAAATTAAGAGAGCCACACATCCTGCTTATCCAGAAATTGGGATATCAATAAAACAGAGACAATAATAAAAATGGAATCAAAACTTTAAAAGTATACTCCCATACTAAAAAATGGAAATAAATAAAAATAATAATTGTGAACCTCTGCAATGCAAATGATGGCAATTCCTGCATTGAATGTAATGATCTTTCTTGGGTAGTAATCCTGATGTAGAAATGATTCTTGCATATGCTGGTAATTCAAGAAACAAGATGCATGGTGAATTATGACTATAGACACCATTGTAGCAGACATGCAAACCCTTTTATCACACAAAATCTGGGGGTTATGCTACTCAATGCTAGAAGCATAAATCTCAAAATGCACTCACTTGAAGCACTCCTTAAAATGGAGAACATCGACATCTGTGCAGTGACCGAAACCTGGTTCAAGGCTCTAGAGAGTACAACAGCATTACCAAGCTATAATTCATGCCACACCTTTCGGCCCCCTAATCCAGACCGAAGCACTAAAGACAGAGATGTCTCCATATTCATAAAAGATATGCACACCTCCAGACAAGAAGCCCAACGTAATGCATCAGAGATACTTCAGGTACAGCTAACACTGGGTAAAACTGCAAGCCAGGTTGTAGCCTGCTATAGGTCCCCCACCATGTCTCAAGACTCCCACTACACATTCCTAAACACACTGGAAAATATTAGGGTACAACCCAATACCCTTATACTGGGAGACTTTAACTACCCCTCCATTAACTGGGAAAAGTACTCATGTACCAACACACTTGCTTAACTTTTTCTGGAATTCATTAATTCCATTGCCCTGGACCAACTAATTCTTACCCCAACCAGGAATAGAAACATCCTTGACCTGGTCATTACCAACATGGGCAACCATTGCTCTACACCTGAAATCAATTCCTCCCTGGTCAGATCTGACCGCAAGCTTATCACCATGGACATCCACATCCCATCCACACCCCTACTAAAGGAAACCACCGTAAAAAAACTTTTCCAAAGCCAATTTTAGGCTTCTAAAAACAGAGGTGGCAAACTTCACGACGCCCACGCAAATGGAAAATAGGTGTATGACTGCTGAATTATAAACCAATCCACAGTAAGAGCATATACACAAGTGCATAGAATGGGCCATACTAAACAGAACCAAGATGCTCTCCTCCAAAAAAGGGAAGTCAATCTGGTGGTCCCCTACCATAAACAAACTCTACAACAGAAGGAAAAATCTTTTGCAGAAAAGAGTGAAATCACAAGACTGGAAAAACTCCCTTGTTAGCCACAGCAAAAAACTGAGATTCCTCATCAAATCATCTAAAGATAGCTATGAAAACAAAATTGCTGCAGATTATAAAGGCAACCACAAGGCATTCTATAGTTATGTCAAGTGTGTGTGAACAGCGTGAATGGATAATCAGGTAAGGAGTGTGTGTGAACAGCATGAATGGATTATCAGGTGTGTGTGTAAATGCCCCCCACATAATACACCTGCTGGCTATAGGTGTTTAGGCTCAAACCCTGTACCTTTGCCTCAGGGTAAAAAGAGCCTAAAGTCCCTAATCACCACCATTTCTGAACTTTGTTCATATTTTGTTTTCTAACAGTTGTGAGCTATGGTGAGAAGTGAGAACTGAAGTTGTATTCCCCAGCTGTGGTGAGAAGTGAGGAATGAAGTTGTATTCCCCAGCTATAGTGAGAACTTAAGTTGTATTTCCCCCATTATTGTTTTTGTTGTTTGTCCAGGTTATTTGTGCTAAGATGTGAAGTGAGAACTGAATTTGTACTCCCTCATTATTGGCTTTGTTTTTCCAGGTTTTCTGTGCTAAGAGGTGAGAGCTATCTAAATGATAGCCATTAAGTTTCAGTCTTCCTATTTTTCAAACTGCTGATTTAGCATAGTGGTATGTTGCACTGACTGTAGTGCATATGGTTCCGGTTAAGACATGCATGGTGGTAAGGATTGTGCATTTTATTCTAGCAACTTTCCAAAATTATACAAGCAAAGTTTAAAAATGTGTCCCTGGTTTTTGGGCTTTTGCCCCCCCCCCCCCAATAAATGTTGGCTTTTTCCAGATTTCTTGTGCTGCAAAATTCAGAGATACAGCTGAGTGTTGAGTACATTTTACAAGGAGCTGAGAGCTGCAGGGGAACTAAAGTTTAGTGCTGCTTATGCTGAGTCTGCTTGTATTGTTAATAGCACAACAGGTAATATACTTACTTTTGATGCAGAAGGCTGTGGGTTCTTCTCCCACAGTAGGTAAATGCATTGCTGATACTGTACCGTGTTGTAAAGGGGGGTGGATGCTGTAGTCCTTTTTGGCAAAGATATCTAGTAGTAACTATGAACCTGTTATCAGTTTGCCATCCATTCCCTATTGCAATATTACTAGCGTATCATTTTTTTAATGCAACATAGGCAATTTATTCCTCAAGGGCAATAGGCACTTTATTTGTAGATGAAACAATGAAATATAAAGTTGTTTGCTAGCAGCAACCTCTTCATTAGTTACAGATTTCTTTAATGTGATATTATGTAGATGGCTTTTACTGGTTCAGAGATTGTGCATATTTACTGATACTGGTGGACTGTAGAAGTTTGAGTAGACTTCTATGATGGAAATGTTCTGAATTGGGCTGTTTGGTCATTATTGGTGCATGCATTTTGTTTCATTGTTTACTGGAAAAATGTTCAAAACAATAAATTTAAAACGCTCTCTAACAACTATACTGTATTGTACAAGGAATATATTTGAATACAATCAGGAGGGTGTATCAAAGAACACATGATGTTTCATGTGCAAGGGGCCTATGATTTAAAAATAGCCCAAAGTTAATCTTTATCTGCATATGGCAAAATGTATTTTCTTTGAATGTGGGTTTCAGTGCTGTTTCAATGAATGTGAGTTTCAAGGGCAGAGAAGTTTTAATGCTAGGTCTAGTTTCATTGTGAGACTGCATTGCTTTGTTTAGCAGATATTTATTGGTGTTTGTGCTGTAAAATGCAAAATAAAACTTTTCTGTCAAATCATTTAGGAATGAAATCACTAAATAATGACAAGACGTTAAGTTTCAGACGTCATAATCTTCAGAAAAATGCATGCTAAAGCAAGACCTGTTATTCTATCAACTGTCTTAAGTTTATACAAGATCAATTTTTAGTACTGTTTGTATGTTCCTCCTATATATTTGGCCTTGTTCAGATTTCCTGCATTAAGAGGTTGAGAGGTATGTGCAAATAAATCACTTTATAGAATTAGGAATATCCACACCTCTCAACTGTCCCCAATTTTAGCTCAAAATGTTGCTCTCCCCCTAATAATCCCGCTGCAAAATAGCAATTTTGGAAGAAAACGTGGAGGGTTTACAATTATAAATAACCGTAATGATCAGAGTTATACATTACTTTTATTTCAGAAATGCATGTAGATTCTCTAATTTTGTCGGCTGCTCAAGTTAACAGTGCTCATATTAAAATGGTGTCCCTTCTTTGACAGGTTCCCAGCTGTATTGTCTGGCAATTTTATATTTTTGCATCACATTTTTGGTCAGTTTTTCATAAAATTGCAGTTTTCTGCAAATTAGTGGCAAATCATTAAAGACTGAAGTTAGAAAATAATGGCAGACATTTGACATTTGAGTTTCAGATTTCATACCTTTCAGAAAATTCATACTAATGCAAGACCTGCTACTATTCTATTATCTTTCTAAGTTTATAAGAGCAATATTTAAAAAAAAATGTCCTTATTTTTGTGTCTTTGCCTCAGTTTTATTTATGGGTTGAGAGGTATTTGTTGTGTGTGTGTGTGTGTGTGTGTGTGTGTGTGTGTGTGTGTGTGTGTGTGTGTGTGTGTGTGTGTGTGTGTGGTAGGTAGGTAGGTAGCATACCTCTCAACTGTCCAAATTTTGCAGAATGTCCAGATTTTTGCCCCATATATTTTGTCTGTTCCTCATTTTTGAGGCTGAAGTTGCTAAATAATGACAGACATTTGAGTTTCAGACTTCATGTCCTTTAGAAAAATTCATACTAGCACAAATCCTGTTATTCTACCAACTTTCTCATACTAGCACAAATCATGTTATTCTAGCAACTTTCTAAGCCCACAAGAGCATTATTTAATATCTGTCCCTATTTATTTTAGGCTTGGTCCATATTTCTTGCACTAAGAGGTAGGTAGGAGTGTGTGTGTGAATGAAACACCCTAGTTAGGGGTAGCAGATGGTTAGTAATTTACTCAAGCTCAAAACCTGTACCTTAGTTACAGAAAACAAAAGCATGAATCCTCTACCCCAACTACCATGCTGCATTTTTCAAAGAACTGACTTTCAGGTTCATTTTCAATTCAAGGAACTGAGTTTGAGTGAATCTATATTATATTACTGAAGAGGCATTACAGCGAATGCCTCCTCATCGACACTAAAAGAGCGAACCGTGAATTACAAGAATGGCCGTAGCTTGGCTGGGGAGGGGGGTAGCAGTTTGAGAGCTGTGAGTACAAATTTGAAAATCCTAGCTACACCCCTGCCTGCGATAGTGTTCGGCGTGGTAACTATGAATTAGTAGTCAATGCCATGCAAATGAGGCAGATAATACTGAATCGCAAATGTCCCGCCGGATGAAGGTTGTACCATACGGCGCAGTGGTATAACACCGAGGAGTGGCTCAGAGGAGATACATGACATCAGCAGAGGGGTGTGCCACCGTAGCAGTAAGCACATTGGAGCATTGCAAATCTGGCCTGTCCGTTGCTAAGCAAAGCTGCAGGACAGGGGTGGGGAGGAATCGTTTAGCTGAGAGCACACATGGTGCCGAAAAGCGCATGTGTACGAGGATGAAAACATGCCCGAAACCCAGTAATCGGACGCGTGCCAAACAATAGCAGAAACAGGAAGGTCAGGGGAAGAAAAGAAGGAAATGCGGAAGTAGGGTAATTGGAGTACTAATGAGCAATCAACACCAATCAACCCACGAAGGCCAATCGACGGCAGCTGACAAGTCTGCTTGCAGAAACCTGCAAAACAGGATAGGGGAGGCATTGGAATGCAAAGAAAGGAGGAGGTATTGGATTGCAAAGATAGGAGACCTGACACAGCAGAGCAAAGCAAACCGACAGCAGACCGGCAGTAGCACACATAACGCAAGATATGCCAGGTCCAGGAAAGTACAAATGAAAGTAGGCTGCAGGATGTACGCCAGAAAATGGTAGGTGCAACGTGCAGAAATGTAAAGGGAAGGTCAAGAGGTAATCCACAGCAGGCAAATGTAATTCAACACCAAAGGCACCACAATAGTAGTTCCAGCAGTAAAACACATAAGATAACCTGTAGCTACGATCGTACATACACACCCTATGACATCATCGGTGTTCACAGCACAATAGTATAAAGTGTGAAAGCACCCAACACACACCTGTGTATTCCCAAACACTGCACCATAGGTGTAAACACACGGGGAACTTTTAAAATGTACATGTTGGGAGCTGCCATAGCTGTGATTCATCAGCATGTGTTAGAGACTGACGGTGTTGTGGAGGATGATGCCGACAACCACCGCAGGCCTCGGAGGAGAAGGAGAGTGTTCAGACCAAGGGTAACCTACCAGGGGCTACATGACCTGGAGATAGTAGAGCGTTACAGGGTGGACAGGGACATCTTACAGCAAATAGTGGAGCTGTGCCGGCCATGCCTGAGAACCAGAAACAACAGAGGGGTACCCACCCCAGTGGACACGAAGGTATGTGTAAGCCTGCGAATACTGGCCACAGGTACCTTTCAAAGGCCAACTGGAGATATAATGGGTCTCTCACAGGCATCAGCATCCAGGGTACTACACCAGTTCCTGGATGCCATGTTACCACATGCCAATGAGCAGATATACTTCCCCAGAACTCAGGAGGAGTTGGCCAGCAATATGCGCCACTTCC
Organism: Protopterus annectens; assembly: GCF_019279795.1. Classification (NCBI taxonomy): domain Eukaryota; kingdom Metazoa; phylum Chordata; order Ceratodontiformes; family Protopteridae; genus Protopterus; species Protopterus annectens. The sequence continues at coordinate 1,329,479,368 of NC_056728.1, forward strand.
ACCGTGTGGCACAATACCCGGAGGTACTGGGTGCGATAGACTGCACGCACATACAAATCAAGTCACCACCCGGTGAGCAGGGTAGGCGCTACATAAACCGCAAGGGATTCCACTCCATCAACTGCCAGGTCATGTGCAATGCCCAGGGCATTATCATGGATGTGTGTGCTGGCAGCCCTGGAAGCTACCATGACTCCCATATCTGGCATGCCTCACAGCTGTATCAGGTATTTGTCAGTGGGGACATCCCACATGGCCATCTCATGGGGGATGCTGGCTATGCACTGGAGCCGTGGATGATGACTCCCATCAGAAATGCACACACACCCATGCAAGAACGCCATAATGAGGCACACGCACAAACCAGAATCATCATAGAGCGTGTGTTCGGGATGCTGAAATCACGGTTCTGGTGCTTGGATACATCTGGTGGAGCCTTGCAGTACTCTCCAGGCACGTGTGCCCACATCATCATAGTATGTGCCATGCTACATAATATGATCCTGCGGAAGCAGCTGCAGCAGGGACAAAATGGTGAAGGCTCTCATAGCCCACCGCAATTGCCAAGGCCATTACAGGCACAGAGGGATTCAGACCATCAACACACTGTGCCAGCCCCAGTAGGCAGATGGAGGCCTGCCCAATATGCCTATGCCTTGGCAAAGAGGGAACGTATAGCACATACTCTGACAGTGTAGGCCCCTACGGACTGACACCTCTCCACCTGCACACACAGTAAAATGGATGGCACACAAACATGACCACCTGTAAATTGTAATGTATAGGTGGCCCAATGTGTGACTCCTACACAGGCAGTCCTGAAACATTGTAAACACAACAGCCAGTGGAACACGGAATGCCAACACCTGAACAGTACATGAGTCTTACAGCATATGGTGGTGCTGTGTGCCTGTCACGTTCCCGCCATATATATATATATATATATATATATATATATATATATATATATATATAGATATAGATATATATAGATATATATATATATATATAGATAGATAGATATATATATATATATATATATATATATATATATATATATATATATATATATATATATATGTACACATATGCATATATATAATACAGATAGAAAGGGCAATAGAGGGGATATATGGTGATATAGATGGATTCAGCGATATCTGCAAATATAATAGATAGTTCAACGACATTCATAACACCTTGGAGGTACAAATAAATAGGATACCGCCAACCATGGAATGTGTAACATACCGACATGCGTAACCACGAGGCTGAAAGACTGATAGAACACAGTACCGGAACAGTACATCCGCGAGTAATAGTATGATGATATGAAGGGACAGTTAATCACCGCTGCCGGTGTCACAGTCCACGTAGGTACTGTGTTCAACTGTGTCTGTGAGTGCCGTAGTCTGTGTAAGTGTGTGTTGAGGGTGCCGTGTGCGTCCCTGTGTGACTGTAATGTGTGTGTGTGTGTCCACAACATGTGTTTGTTAGTGCCAAGTCAGAGGCAGATCAGTACGGTAGGTGTGGGTATAGCTAGCCATAGGCATATGGCTACTACCTGTCCCACAGTAGGAGGGACAGCCCCACCCTGGGCAGGTGTGTCCAGACATAAAACAGTACAAATGGCAAATGTCCGAGATGGTAGGACATAAATATGTCCCATATATAATGTAACAGTCGTATGTAATAGTTATGCCTGTATGTAAGAAACGTAAATGTTACATGCAATATGATAAGTAGCCAAAGTCACACAACAATAGGTATGTAGTGAGGATAAAAGTATGTGCTAACCTGTGTACTGACCGTGGCTACGTGTTCGCCTGTAAACACCGCTGTGTGTCCCGCAGGTGTCCAACAATGACCATATGAAAAGGTGGCAACCCATGGCAAACAGGCTCTTTTAACAACACAACCACAATGACTGCAAATATCTGGGATAGAAATACAAGGGATAGCTGTCACTTGCACATATCCCTTGATATATCGCCGCAATTACGGAGGTATACAAGTAGCAAGCTCACCTGCAGATGATATAGAAACCAATTAACAACGGCCCAACGTTCAATCCCATAACATAAGTCTACTAACTGTTAGCTCTCTAATTAGGGACGGAGCCCACACACATATATACGGATTATGTAGAAATGCAAGGCCCACAAACCTGTATATGCTATGTACACCCACCGACATCTCCCACACTAGAAACTAAAGCAATACAGACTGTAATAGCAGCACAAACATCCAGTCAGTCAATTACATCTGCAGAACCCTCAACATACCGTGTGAGAGACACAATTAAAGGCGTCATGCAAAATTGCAGGTGTTGTATAATGGAACAAACAGCCATGTTACAGGTTTTGTTTGCAATACTCAGTTATCACATGTTGGGATGACAGGTACACCCACATGTTGAACCAAATACTCTACCTGTCACACACAATCCACGGGGGACATGAATCCAAACTATACTTGTCTCCATGCATAGCAGTTGCAGTTACACATAACAAAACACAATACAGACCATCTCCCCGAAGGTAGGGCAAGCAGGCAACGCCCAAGTGGAGAATCCAATTATACCCCACTGTTGCCGAGTAATTGGCGAATGGAGTAGCTGCACAGCTGCTATGCAAGTAATTAGTCACTCAGGAACACCAATTGGTGGGATGAATCCACATGTTACAGGTATCGACGTATATAAGGATGACTTGCCAGACATTCAAACCGTATGCTCATACCGAATACCAGTTGAAACACTGTGAGAGAGATAGAAACGAAATGCCGTAAGGATAACAAGGTATGTAGAACGCCCGATATGTAAGTTATGTATAGCATGATCTGTATTAATTAGTTTTACTGTATGTATAGCCTGGTTTGCATTAATTAAATGTGTCCGCAATGCATAAAGTGGGGAAAGGTATTTATGTACTGATGTCTTGCTGAGCATACTAACGCTTGTAGAAACTGTGCGTCCAGCAGTGGGACACAAGGTACACAGCACAGACACCACAAGGGATGCTACATGAGGGCGTTAAACAAAACAATTCCATACAACCCGCCGTCAGTGGTAGGGTATGTCCAACAAGGACGTGCCATAGCAGGGGATAGTATATGTTGATATACTGTCACAGCACGCATGTGTATGGGCATATAACGTTAATGACATATGTAAGGTGGTCCAGCTGTGCAAGTATGCTTTGCATTATGGGATACTATGTGAAATATGTGTAATGTATAGTATTATAGGTTGATATGACAGATATTCTACACAGCATAACAGGCATATCATGCATACCACAGGTATCGTCTATTGGTATGTACAATAACAGGATACATATGGCCTGTAGGTATGGGACATAGTAATAGCATGATAGCTAATCTAAATGGAAGGGCTACCAAGTAACCATGCACAAAGGACATGTAATAGCTTCACATGTGCATAGTGGGGTACTATGCAGTCTGGCAAGTCCATGTGTAAGCACAACTACAGTGTTCACACTAGTGGCACCTCTCTAGGGTAGTGTCCTGTGAACAGCAGAGCCAGGTGTCACCTGCACCTCTGCAGAGTACAGCCACTGCAGTGATCCCAGGCCTACATGTGTCTCCCAACCACCAAGGGAGGTATCACATGAACAGTGCTACTGAGTGTCCCTGCGTGATGTACATAGGACTTATGTTCCAAAGCATGGTGAGTGTCTGGTTTGGGAATGTAACCCACAAGCACATCCCACTCATTGTGGCATGTGTGCACATATCCATGAGCATGTTGCTCACAGTGGCCTCTGCTTATGTCGCGTATGAGGAGTATATCCATTAATAATGTTGTGGACATGAGCCCTGTCTGATCAGCAGAGGTCACCCCTGAGTATGTAGTATGCAAATGTGTACACATGTGGTGTCCATAGTGCAGCCACATATTTAAACTGTCGTAGCTCAGTAAACGTCATGGCGTGTTAATGTTGTGGCATGTAAAGCTGTAGCTGTTGTGTAAGGTACACCCTAAATGGGGTGGTGTACCCTTGAATGTGTGTAGATGTCTTGAGTTCAGAGGTACAATGGGTGCCTATGTACCAGCTACACACCCAGTACAGATAGGTGTGGCCATGTAGAAGGATATCCACACCACAGTGGCAATACGGTAATCACAGGAGTGGGTGCAACATATGTGTGTACTGCAAACATGTACAATGTGATATGTATGTAGGGGACTACCATCCATGTGATAGTCAGTGGGTGAATGGTGTAATGCAAAGGTGATGTGCATGCACCTTGTGTCATGCAGCTTGATGCCATTTTAGTCATATTATGTATCTGTCACAGTGACACCCATATGGTTGGAGTCAGTATCAGCTGGTGGAGCAATCATGGCGCTTGGTATGCAGGGGTTTGAAAGCTAGGCAGGGAAAGTCCCATGTGCTAGCCTGTTCCATGAGGAAGCATATACTGAACATGAGGGGCCCTATGACTGAGGACCGTGGTATGCCAAATGTACCTGACATGTAGTAGGTACTATGGTAGGCTGGCCTCACTGTGTGTCCTGTCCATGAGCCACATAGCATAACATCCTGAGACACAGGGTACGATGTGCAGGTGGATGTGTATGTTGTCAATACCAGAATGGGGAATGGTGCTGAAAGGCAATGAGAGGACAATGTAGGATGTGTGGACTCCCGTACCATCAGCAACTGCCCTGGTAACTGTATGAAAGGAGTCCACCATGTGTAGGGGCCATGCTCTGGCCCTAACAAGCCCAACCTGGGTGGCAGCAAAGGACGGGAGCACAACAATGTCTCTGTGAATGACGTCCTTGATGATGTGCCCCATAGCCATGCAGAACAGTCCAGTCAGGTGTTTGGGACTATAGTCCCACTCGTGCAATGCGGTGCCACCTGTGTGTAGTGTGATAAATGCTGCTGTGTGCCATTCAGGGGCTACAATGTCTGAAACAAGGCTATTACTGAATATGGTGGCCTAGTGGGGAGACATGTAATTCAGAGGTTGGTGGACATCACAGCCTGGGACGTTGGAAGGTGACATGGGGCCAGTGTCCCAGGACATATAGAGTGTAGGTCAGTACTGTGTAGGTGTGACCACAGAGACACCACAATGTTCATGTATGGATTGCGGCCCTGTAGTGAGTGAGAGGGTGTAATGTCAGCATTGAATCCATCCTCCAGCATGTTGGCAACAACACCTGGGTCTGCAATGTTCCTGAGTGACTGTTGTATGTGACAGCAGATGTGGGTGTTGCCATCGACTACTGATATACCACCATAATGCCTGGTGGTACACCCCGGAATGTGTGGCAGTCATGTTTACATAGCTAGTCTTGGAGTATGTGATGAGGGACCCTGTGGCCCCACCACGGCTGACCAGTAAGCCACTCCACACATGGGAATGTACACCACTGTGCAACAGCCTACACCTGTTGTTGTACATCATATGTCCATGGAACATGACCACCAGAGTGGTGTCTGTTATCTGGTGTGTACCATCATGACTCTGTGTGGAATAGCATGATCCATGCAGTTGTGTACATGCTAATGAAGTGCACTGGGGTATGTGTCAGCATTTGTATGTGCATTGTCCATCTGCACGGGTGTCATGATGTTAACAACCGCTGTCAGAAGACGTCTGTAGTAGGTGTTGTAGTACTCATGTACTGTGTATGCTGTGATGGGTGTGTTGCCAGGATGTGGCTAACAAGGTCGATTAGCATATGTTCAGAATCCACCAATGAGGGGATAACCCCAGGTGTGTAACACCAGTCACATGGTGGTAGTGTTCATGCCAAGGGTAATGTAGGTCTTGGAGGTGGTGTGTATGGGTTGACCCAGCAGAGCGGAGGGTATGACTCATGGATGTGTCGGTACATGAGTGGCTATCCCAGTGAAGTGTGGGGTAGTGTCAGTCACACATCAGTAGTAGCTGTCTGAGGCCCACTGTCCACTATACCAACATAGAAGGTATGTTACCCCTGGGGTATGATGTTGACTGTCGCTTGTTACAATGTGTATAGCGGTCCCGGACACAGTTAGTTGCACATGGAGCACCTCTGATGCATTGTGCTAAGTAACTTGCCAGGATGTGTGCAAAACATAGTGGGATATGGGAACCCCTCAGTTGTGGGTGTGCCGGTCCAGGTATGTGCCTGAAAGGTATGGTCTGTCTATAACCTGTCATTGCAGGTGTGCTCTGCAGAGCCTAGAGGCAGGTCCCAGTCACTGCAGAGATGTTTGAGTGGTGCATTATAAGGTGTGCCTTGCCTGCGTGCGTCACAGAGGAAGATGCAAGCATTGTGTCACATGACCCCATGTCGTGCCTGCCAGTTACCACCCTGCTGGTGACAGTTATTGGAAACTGTGCAAGACAGGCAGTATAGAAGCAGCAAGTGCCTTACATGTGAGCTGTACTCCCAGGGCGGACAGGTGCAAGTCATCTGTGCCACAGCATTGTGTTTGACCAGGTCAGTCATAGCGGACAGATACCAGATGCCTGTGGAATGACAATAGGAGCATAGGCAACTGTTGAAGTGACACAGTCAGTCATTGTACAGTGGTATCGTGTCCGGACGAATGCAAAATGCTCCCCAGGGCTTGGCCCACACCCTCAGGGCTATAAGACTGGTGAGCTATTGCATGTCCCTGCACACATAGTCTATGAAGTGGCATCACAGGGCAGTCACACTAACATGGAGAATGACAGGCATATCGTACCTGGTGAGGTGTGGCATGGGTGCATAGGTTATGTTGCAGAAGCAGTTACCCGACAGCAAGATGTAAGTGACTAATGCCTTGTGTAGCCTGCTGTGTGGAACTGCAGTGTGACTCCCTACAGAGTCATCTATGACTGGTGTGTTGTGAATGTTATAACTCACTATTGGCTGTATGTGATGGGCACACATGAGTCTGTGGGCTATAAGCTGGTGATGTTGTCTTCCATGATGGGGGCTACCTCTGGTGCCTACAGTGAGTATGGAGATGTACTGCACAAGTTGTCCTCATAGGTGTGGCCAGTGGTGTAGATCATGTGAGACTATGTGATGGGTGGGGTGTGTTGCGAATGTTACACATCCCCAAATGACTGTCAGGTGCAGTCAGGGTTGGTGACAGCATTACCCCCAGCCATAGCTGTCAACCTCCTGTCCCCAAACTGAGGAACATTAGCCCTTATACTGTGTGACAAATGGGCAAAATGTGGAACACTTACAACTGGCTTACTAACAGCTTCAACTAGGAAGGGCATATGATGGCTAAAATAGGCTGGTTTACATATAAAAAGATATTCTAATGAATTAATATGATTCCCATCTATTTAGCCATGGCTAGCAGGTAAACAATTTACAACAATGAATGTGTGACAGACCCTTCCAATGTGGAACCTTGAGGAACATGCACCTTTTAGAACCCCATATGAGGTACGTTCCTCATAATGAGGTACACCTGCGAGCTATGCCCCCAGCACGGCTGCAAAAGTGCATCCCCCACAGGCTGTAGTGCCGTATGTTGGGAGGTGAGCATTGAATGTGTACATGAGACAATTGCTCTATTGCCACATGTACGACATATCCCTCATATAGACAGGCAGTAGCACTGGTACGTGACAGTTGGACATGCCTGTATATACAACCATGTCCCACAGGATATGTGCGTTACGTGTGTACAACAGCTGTTGTACCATAAGCAAGCTGGGAAGTGTAGGACAGCCAGTGTACCTGTGGGAAATGGTGTGGAATGGGTGCTATAGTAATCAGTAGCTCATGACATGCTCACAAGTTCTGAACAAGTGCCTAGCATGACCATATAATACAGATAGGGTGTTGGATAACATCAACCCACAAGTGGTGATGACAGTCAATTAGGGTGGCACCGCACTATAACCCTGCTGAGTATGGTGTGCATGTCCATGAACCATTAGCACTGTATATGTTAGCAGTACAGATGCACAAGACAGCACAGATATTTGATTACAAATACCTTTGCATGTCACAGGAGTGTTCCACCAGTGGCCTGTTGACAGACTCACAACTACAAAAGGTGCAAGAGTGACATGTGCACAGCACACCAGTGCCAGCTACAGTAGAACAGGGTTAATGTGTTGTACCCCACCCTCATTGTAGCCCATACCACACAGACAAATGTTAGGCATCTGTGTATGTAAGGCTGTGAATGGCCATGACCTATCAGTATAGCTGTGTCAGTGTTGTGAACAACATACAGAATGGGCTGTGTGGGTGAGGTGTGTGACATATGTGCACAGTCTGATGGATGATACCAGCAGTGTCACCACTAGGTGAACATCCCTGTACCCATAAATTACTACCTAGGCTGTGGTCAACATTATGGACACTGTGTAAGGGATGGTGCTGTGCAGTGCACCCCCCGACATGGTGACATCTCCAGGCCCCTTAGGTAGTCATATGAGGTACCCATTTCATGTCAGGGTGTCATCCATGAGCACGGAGATCACTGGACAGGCATATGCAGCACTGTGGTGACCAATATTGGATCACATACCACCTGTAAGGTGTAATGGCTATGCATGGATGTGCGATACCAGCCTTCACAATCCTCACCTCCACTATGCAGCATGCTGTCTACCTTGCAGAAGGACATTTGCTACACCATGATGATGGACATGCTACATGTCCATATCCTGATCTATAAGACATATGTCATGGACAGCCACCATCCTAATACTAGGATCATACCATACCATGCAACCCTGTCCATCAAAGCTGCACATGTCATCCCAGTCATACATGGTGAGATGGCCGCATGGTAGATGTACTATCAACTGACTGGATCAGTAATGTGGCACTGATGCACCTTGCGGTGGCACAATGGCAGTCTTGTACAGCTTGGAAACCGTGCCCGCACATGCTATGGTTGATAACCATCCCTGCGAATGTTGTCTGACTAGCCATTGTCCCATGTCTATCACATGTGCAATACAGGCGATCCGTGGCAGGATGGTGAACAGTTGTACAGTGCTGTGTAGATGTATATGGCAAAACACATGCATGTACAGGTGTCCATGCGTATGTGTGCGTTGTCACTGCTCAAGTCCATTACGGCTGTGTCTGTGTTGATATGTGACATATACACAGCATCCAGGTCAACAGTAGTACCGTGGACACATCCAGGCATGTGCAGATAGGTAAGAACACAAGTGCAGGCAAATAGACATGCCCACAGCAAGACAGCATTTACATGGAGTATGAACACTGTAATGAGGTGACACACATATATGGTGATGATATCCAATGCATAATGGGTGTGACATGTGTGACACAAACACGTCAGTCGTGTCAGTGTCATGATGCTTTGCAAAGATAACTGTGCAGATGTAGTAGATGTCATAGGAATGTATGTGCAGCATTATCTCTGTACATCTCTGAAACTGTGACCTGTCACCATCATTATGTCTTACAGATAATGCCCCGTACACGCCTCCCAGCATACACCCACCAGGAGGATGATGTTCTCATCCCATAGCTCCATGACAACTATGACTTGTTGTTCAGCCATGTGCCACAGCATGCCCAGCAGCGGGATGACCTGTGGCAGGATCTACGCAGGAGGGTGAACGATGTGGGTGGCCATAACCGCACCTACCAGCAGATGCGCAGACACTGCACAGACTTGATACGACATGCAAAACAGCGTGCCACTGCAATCGCCAGGGAACAAGGTGGAACAGGTGGTGGGCCACCAACCCAGCCCCCACTCACACACACCGAGGAGCTACTGGCCAGTCTGGGGACACCCAGGGAACAGCATCCAGAAACATTAGCTGTCATCGTGGAGGTGGGTGTCTCCCAACCAATGAGCCTGGAGTTGCCTGGTAAGTCAGTACTGCACATATGGCTATTATATCCCATGTAGTTGCATGTGTCACTGTACATTATGTGAAGTAACAACATATGCAAGGTATGTGAACACACATGCTGCATACTACAGTATGCTACGTTGTGTATGCACACATGTGCATACTATATGCTATTACGCAGGTGAATGTGTTCACATGCACAGTGCAACCTGTGGCTGTCATACAGTCATGGATAATGTTCATACTGGTGTGTCACCCCTATACAGGTACCTCTGGCGTGCCGCACAGACATGAGTCCATTGCAGGTGAGACTGTCATCAGTATCAGGCATGTTACAGTGTAGATCTATTTGCCATGTGGCCAGTTAACACTTGCACACCTGATGTTTGTTCCAGTCACGATATGCAGGTCGCACCACCCGTCATTCACACAGGCCACCCATGTGCAATATATACAAATGTAATGATACATCAACTTAAAACCACAGTACTTGTCATTGCAACATGCGTGGTCAGCTGTGCATACAATGGTGGAGGTGTTCTACACTGGAGGCATATGTAGTATGCATTGGAACAACATGTGTGGTACGCACACGGTACCACACAGTGAGCTGTGTAATGGGCAGCCCACAGGTGTCACCATTGTGTCATATGCCCCTGCATTGGGTGCACACATTGTGATGTGCCACCTAACATGTCCGAGACATGTAGTGCTCTGTCTGCAATATTGTCACACTATCGCATGACCTATACCCCACATACCAAACATACAACCCGTTGTCTGCATAACCCTGTGGATTGTGACATATCTGACATCTATGGGTGTATGTCATATGGGACAACACAGACATGTGAGATAGATGCCCATCACACACAATTGGCTAACACATGTGCACACATGGCCATAGGGGATGGCCAGAGACATGTAGCCACACAGTACTTGGGATGTGTATACACCCTGTTGCACATTGTCCACACATGGTCCAATTATAGCCTTAGTTGACCGATTATACAGTTGATGTGGTACACTGGACAACCTAAAAGCCTGTGCACAGCTACTGGAGGTGTCACTGAAGTTTACCATATACGATCTGTTGAACATCACGACTGTGTTGCAGTTAAGGCTATGCAATGTGTACATATTATGCATTCTACAGCAACATAGATGCCTCATGATGCCATGCAATGGCACAGTGTCTGTACTTCACACTGTATAGCAATGTAGACAGCTCACACTACCCTCCCATGCTCATGCACATTTGCTAAACATGCATTCTATCTGTAGGGCATACACACAACACTGCAATGTGACACCCATTATGATGCTGTACATGTGTCAGGACACCATTGTGTCAGACATGTATGCACGTTAATGCACATGTCAGCAGATTACATGTCAAGGTCACGTCAGCCATGTCTACTGTTATCCTTGTCTGGGCCACATGGTGTATCACGGGGATGCATGCATACTACCATGATTGTGTGAACTGCTTGGCTACTGATATGACACCTGCTTGCTGTAGTGTGCACCGCAGGGAGGTATGCTTACTAACACTATTAATGTCTGAGCTGCATGCCCTCTGCTGTATCGCAGGCATGCTGCATGCCATCTGACAAATCACATGCATGGTGTGTGTGTGTGTGTCTGTGTTTCTGTGTGTGTGTTTGTGTGTGTGTGTGTGTGTGTGTGTGTGTGTGTGTGTGTGTGTGTGTGTGTGTGTGTGTGTGTGTGTGTGTGTGTGTGTGTGTGTGTCTGTGTTTGTGTGTGTGTGTGTGTGTGTGTGTGTGTGTCTGTGTTTGTGTGTGTGTGTGTGTCTGTGTGTGTGTGTGTGTGTGTGTGTGTGTGTGTGTGTGTGTGTGTGTGTGTGTGTGTGTGTGTGTGTGTGTGTGTTTGTGTGTGTGTGTGTGTGTGTGTGTGTCTGTGTCTATTGTACATTACAGTATTTTTTGCATTCACAGGTGATGTAGGTGCGTTACCCTCCTGCGGTCCATCTGATGTTAGTGTCCCCACAGATACTAGCGGTGATGAACATATGCATGAGGTACAGGCAGGGTTGTCAGGGGCTGAATCTGTGCCAATGGTTACCATCCCAGCTATGTCCCCCTCTTCCCCGCACACAGTTCTGCTGCCAACACATACCGCATCACCAATGGCCATAGAGGAAGGACAGTCAGTGTCTGTTAGCGTGGAACAGGAACGTGTGGTGGCTACAGAAGGTGTGTCTACACACCATGGTGTCAGTGTAATGACTGCAGATGTGCCACACAGGCATGTGGCTGATGCTGCTCGTAGGAGGACCTCTGGCAGACATGCACCTGCAGGACAGAGCGCAGCAGCTGGTATCACCAGACGCATGTTCCAGACTGTAATGGCGGCACAGGCATGTGCTGAATGGCAGAACAGAGAAGGGCAGAGGCTGCAGAGGGCTGCTATCCATACCCTAAATGACAACATCCAGGCACTGGCAAATGCTCAACAGCAGATTGCTAATGTTCTGGATAGGCGATTAGGTGAAATGGTCAGAATACTTGACCGAGGCATGGCAATCCGCGAGCGGGAGCTGTCTGTGCTGGAACATCTGGTAGGAGTGAGACGTAGGCCACGTGGACGTAGGCCGGCAACACCACCTAGTGTAGGTCGACGTGAGCGTGCCACCTCACATGCCCGCGCCCATAGTGCCGGTAGCAGTAGCAGTGCAGCTGGTGCTGCGCTGTCAACACCAGGACACAGCAGGCCACGTGGACGTGGCCCTGGATGTTCTCAGCGGGGACATGGTTCCAGCGGACATGTGTCGTCGGACAGTAGCCACTCTGTACCTCCACCTGGTAGTGCCCGTGCAACCCCAGGCAGGCACAGGTCACGTGGCCGTGGACGGACACAGTGAGCTGTACAACCTGCTCTGTACAATCTGGGGCTGTCAATTATACACCGTGTAGGCCTCACAAATGGCAGAACTGTGTACACACATACACGCACACAGCAAACACAACTGTAGGGCTCCACAACATCCACATGCATTCTGCACAGACATGTCCAGTCAACTGACCGGCCCTTACACACACATATGATGTTATCCATTGGTTCAGCCTATGCCCCTGGCAAACATATCACCCTGTGCATATGATGAAGCCTGTGCCACATCCCTGTCATCCACACCATCGGTGCAGGGTTATGCACAAATATTCTGATGCACAGGGTGAACAGCATAGTGAGAGGTGTATGTAATATTACCTGTGTATGCATAGTGAGGGATGTGTATGTTGCAGTGGTTGTGTGTGAATACTGAGTGATGTGTATGTGATATTACCTATGTATGCATAGTGAGGGATGTGTATGTTGCAGTGGTTGTGTGTGAATACTGAGAGATGTGTAGGTGACATAGGTTGTGTACTGTCAGCATGCACCGGTCATACCATGTAGTGCAAGTGCAGCATGCATTGTGATGTGTTCACGGTATGTGTCTCGGTTACATCTGTAGCACCATGTTGGTTGTGATACCCTGGTTCCCTCCTATGGTGTACTTGCATGTGCCTACAGGTAGCAGTGTTTGCAGTCCCCCACGTGTAACTGTGGATTGCTCACAGGCACATCTGGCAATATCAGCATGCTACATGTACCCTCAACCTGACTGTTGGAAACACCAACATGACACAGATGTCCGCACATATACTGCACCTGACGCATGTGGTCAGTGCCACAGGCTACACTGGACAGAGACGTGACATACATAGCAGGACACATTACAGGTATGGTGACATGGTGCAGGGGTTGTACACAGCGGTCTGGCCAATGATGTTGTGAGGTGACACTTGGTAGCTGGAGGTCACACTGTGCAGCAGTAGGACCCTGTAACAGTACGGGAACATGGCCACATTCACGGGGTGTATACCACTATAACGCACACCCCATAGTGTGCATGTGGGGACCCTTGCCTATGTGGTCATCACCCTCACAGTACTATGCACCCACACGACGTGTCACAGAGAAGGAACATGCACAGGTAGCCAGTATGGCTGGGACCTATGGTATCAACAGGGTAGTGCAATGCATCACCATTATGGGTTAGTCACCACGTGGGGTTAGTGATCATTTCTCACCGTATATTAGCATACACCCTCACACCAAGCACCACACACCACACATACATACAGACACACACACACACACTGTGGTGACCACACATGTGTATACGGACAGCCGACGTGTGTGATGCACCACACCGGCCGACGTCATGCTTCCCACACTGACGTATGTACAGATCTCTACAACGGTGTACAGGGATGTGTAACAACTGGGACATATTCCCTGCGATATGTGGCATCTCTGGTCACACATTCAGACACACATGGCAGTACTGGGAATTATACACCTGCCATATGATGACACGTTTGATAGACATGCAGCGGTATTGATTGCATTATATGTACCAACGCTATATCTGGCAAATGTGCTGCTATATGCACACGGGAGGTTGTAGATGTTACAGGTGCCATGTGACATATAGTTGGTAACACCTGACCGCTGTGTATGCATTATGTCAGCACCGTCACGTAACAGTGACATAGCGTACTGTTTGCACATGGCATGATAGGATGGTGTGTGACACAACTGTGAGCCACCCCCTGCACACATACATCTACACAGGTGGTACACCACGTTATGTACACACATCCCTCCATATGTGCTGTTTGTATGTCACCGTATACAGGTGTCAATGATGGGTCTGCATTGCGACTGCATGTCATAGGTTGGTGCAACTATGGTATGGACATTGGCCACTGCACATGCATGGTTGCTGCATGCACAATACAGATGTCACATGTGTCTCCTGTTGCCATGTTTGTATGCATTGCTATTGTTGGACATGTGTGTTGACATACATAACACATGGACTGTGGTATGATGTCACGGGTGTCACAGGCGACCAGTACAAGGGTATGTGTCCTGGTCAACATTGCTACCCCCTGTAGTGTGGGCATTCAACAGACATGGGCCCACCTTCCATTCGCATGTGTAGCATGGATTAGGCCACTGTTATGCACGAGGTACATCACAGGCTATGTATGTATGTGTTGTGTGTGCAGTCCATGCACACATCCACACAATCACATGTATGACATATCCAGACGTGTGTTCATTAGTGTACAGCAACAGTCAGGTGTCACAGCTGTGTAAGGGCCGTGGTATGTCTTGAGCCGACCTGTGCATGTATACTGGTATCATTGCAATGCATAACACCTGTTGGATCCCTGTTGGTACATGTGTACTCTGCACAGCTGGTGTACACCTCTGTACAGCCCAGTGGTCATGTGTCACATGGTGTTGTGGTACTGTAAGGCTGTGTAGTGCTACACCGATGACATGGTGCTGACTTGACAGCTACAGTGTACACTGCAGTGTGTACATGTGTGACCTGCACCTGTGACAGCTGTGATGGCAGCTGTGTGTGTACAGGTCACTGCATGTGTGACCACCCTGTGCGTGAGGACAGTTATACCTTCCTGTGCCCTTCTGTACTGTGCCCTTCTGTGTATACACTCCATCTGCATGCACAACAGGCCTTTGCAACAGCTAAGTGTGTGAGCATGCCCAGTATGCTGTTGTGTGGATGGACACACAGTACAGTCCATGTACACTGTTGTGTAGATGGACACACGGTACAGTCCAATCTGAGACCTTCCGTGTTTACACTCCATCTGCATGCAAGACAGCCCTTTGCAACAGCTAAGTGTGTGAGCATGCCCAGTACGCCGTTGTGTAGATGGACACACAGTACATTCCACACTGCGCCCTTCCGTGATTAGACTCTGTGTGCATGCAGGATGGCCCTTTGCAACTGCTAAGTGTGTGAGCATGCCCAGTACGCCGTTGTGTAGATGGACACACAGTACGTTCCACACTGCGCCCTTCCGTGATTAGACTCCGTGTGCATGCTAGATGGCCCTTTGCAACTGCTAAGTGTGTGAGCATGCCCAGTACGCCATTGTGTAGATGGACACACAGTACATTCCAAACAGACGTGTGATACTAAGCGTGTGGGCATGGCCATTGACATCCTGTATAGCCATGTTGGTCATCCAGGCAACAGATGTCCATTTTCAATGTCACAATGGATGCCTACATTGAACACACTGGTTGCTGTCTCGAAGGGTGTACTGTCTGTGGCACATCCCGTATCTATTTAGTGTTGTAGTGCTCCGTAGATATTTAGTTGGCCCAATGACAGCACTGCCGTGTTTGTCTACGTCTACCTTGGGTCAGTAATATGCTTTCAGACTGCTCACTCTCTAAACATTCCCTATCGGCATCTTTGCCTTTGCGGATGATGTCAACCTCCTAGAAGTATGCCTGTGGGAGTGCTGTGTTCAGTAATCTCGGTAGCGCGTTCTGTAAATGTGTAATGCTGTAGTGTGATAAGGTAGTTAGGTGTATGTTCAACTCCCGGCCCTGCCAAGCGTGTGTGTGTGTGTGTGTGTGTTTCCAGCTGCCTGAGGACACAGTAATGCTTTTACATGCCTCACAACACATACATTCCCTATCGGCATCTTTGCCTTTGCGGATGATGTGACCCACCTAGAAGTATGCCTCTGGGAGTGCTGTGCTCAGTAATCTCGGTAGCGTGTTCTGTAAATGCGTCATGCTGTAGTGTGATAAGGTAGTTAGGTGTATGTTCAACTCCCGGCCCTGCCAAGCGTGTGTGTGTGTGTGTGTTTCCAGCTGCCTGGGGACACAGTAATGCTTTTAGATGCCTCACAACACATACATTCCCTATCGGCGTCTTTGCCTTTGCGGATGATGTCACCCACCTAGAAGTATGCCTCTGGGAGTGCTGTGTTCAGTAATCTCGGTAGCGTGTTCTGTAAATGCGTAATACTGTAGTGTGATAAGGTAGTTAGGTGTATGTTCAACTCCCGGCCCTGCCAAGTGTGTGTGTGTGTGTGTGTGTGTGTGCATGTGTGTGTGTTTGCAGCTGCCTGGGGACACAGTAATGCTTTTACATGCCTCACAACACATACATTCCCTATCGGCGTCTTTGCCTTTGCGGATGATGTCACCCACCTAGAAGTATGCCTCTGGGAGTGCTGTGCCCAGTAATCTCGGTAGCGCGTTCTGTAAATGCGTCATGCTGTAGTGTGATAAGGTAGTTAGGTGTATGTTTAACTCCCGGCCCTGCCAAGTGTGTGTGTGTGTGTGTGTGTGTGTGTGTGTGTGTGTGTGTGTGTGTGTGTGTGTGTGTGTGTGTGTGCGTGTGCATGTGTGTGTGTTTGCAGCTGCCTGGGGACACAGTAATGCTTTTACATGCCTCACAACACATACATTCTCTATCGGCGTCTTTGCCTTTGCGGATGATGTCACCCACCTAGAAGTATGCCTCTGGGAGTGCTGTGTTCAGTAATCTCGGTAGCGTGTTCTGTAAATGCGTCATGCTGTAGTGTGATAAGGTAGTTAGGTGTATGTTCAACTCCTGGCCCTGCCAAGTGTGTGTGTGTGTCTGTGTGTGTGTGTGTTTGCAGCTGCCTGGGGACACACATGCCTCACAACACATACATTCCCTATCGGCGTCTTTGCTATTGCGGATGATGTCACCCACCTAGAAGTATGCCTCTGGGAGTGCTGTGTTCAGTAATCTCGGTAGCGCATTCTGTAAATGCGTCATGCTGTAGTGTGATAGAGTAGTTAGGTGTAAGTTCGATTCCCAGGCCTGCCAAGTGGGTGTGTGTGTGTGTGCATGCTCCCGTCCGCCTGGGGACTCAGGTTATGCTTTTAGACGCTTCGCACCACGGATATATCCTGCTGACATCTTTGTCTTTGCGGATGTTGACACGCACCTAGTAGAATGCCTGTGGGTCTGCTGTGTTTAGTAATCTCGGTAGCGCGTTCTGTAAATGCGTCATGCTGTAGTGTGATAGAGTAGTAATGTGTAAGTTCAATTACCAGCCCTGCCACGTGTGTGTGTGTCTGTGTGTGTATGTCTGTATCTCTCTCTCTCTATATATATATATATATATATATATATATATATATGTATATAATCTATTTTCTGCCCATAACTCTGCTCTTGCATGGACAGCTGACTGTTTCATGTATCGCATATTTGCATAGCTTTCACATACCAATGGGGTATGTTGCAAATCCCAACATTGTCCATGCAACATCCGTGTTACGGGCGGTGTTACACGCCCTTACAGGCATTTGCTGTATATCTTGGCAGACATCTATCCTAGCTGTACTCTCACTGTACTCATACACGCCGGAGGCTTCATGTATCATGGCCTAGTTTTGCTGTGTGTATGTCTATTTGTGCTGTGTGCATGGCTGTGGGTATGTCCCACTATCATCATTTGTAAAGGTGACAGCCCTATAGGTACTTCATGTAGACTGCTGTGTCATTTGACATGTCAGCACATATCTGTGGACAGTACTGAACGTCCTACTGCAGCGCATTTCATACCTTCTGCGTTATCTTGCAGTCAATAATGCTGTTTCCTCACACATGTATCTGTTTCTGATCATACCACTCCACCTCCTAGAGCAAACTTCTGGACAAGGCCTTATCTGATAGTGGGACACATAGGGGCAGTATTGACATGTTGCTCTTACAAACGTAGATAGTTGACACAATAATAGGTTTTGCATTAGTATGGCTTTTCTGACGGATTTGGTGTCTTAATCACATGTTTGTCATTATTTCATGACTTCAGTTATCAGGAATGTGCCAGAATGGTACTGATGTTACGTGGAACACACCAAACATATGAGGCAGAACACTGCACATTCTGCGTAAATCTGTACAGTTGCGGAGTATGTGTCTGATACAAGATATCAACTTTCTGACACCAATACACACACTGTATGGCAGCATCACAGGCCACATGCCATTACATTTATATTGCAGGACACACCCACCCAGAGAGTTGTATTCCTCACACAGGCCAACAGCTGCTTATCCACACTAATTAGTCTATCGTGTACCGTATGTGTGCGCCAGTATTTGCGCTTTCCGTCAGTGGCAGAGCTCATGTACGAGTATGGGGGACTGGACATTGTTACGGTGACACTGCATGACACCCTGAGGGACACATTACTTTTGTGTCTATTAACCTTCCACATTGACATTCACAGGGCATACGTTGTCATTCACATTTGTCGGAGTACATGCGTATGACTTGTACATGTTTTCTCATTTGTCCTGATGTCTTTCTTCTCACCTGTCCACCTAGTATCACTAGTTCTGTACATGTATTTTGGACAGGTTACCTTCATACCCCTAACCTGTACACATTATGGGTAAACGCCCTGATGTTAGACCTTTGCCCTTGTTACATTTGTCATAGTAATGTGCCTTTCTGGTAAATTGCTGGCAAGGCATTACGAACTGTGCGGTTAGATAATAGTGACTGACATTTCCATTACATGATTAGTAATACTCATAACATTCGTATTCCTGGCTACGCCAGTATTCTCACAACGTTCTGACTTTGTCTGGGGTATATCTAATATAGTCCCTATTTGTATTTCATGTACTATGCCTTAGTGCAGCTGTCTTATTCTGACAGTTTGCCAGTTATGGTTACCATCTTGGTCGTACGCATGCCCATCCATGATAATCGCCTACATGACACTGATATAGGGCCCTACATATTCCCAAAATGGTTTACGCAATATCCAGTGGATGGTTTGCCCCATTATTGAGAATATAGGCGTGTGCTATACCCACATCACTCCCACGGGGCGGGCCTACGAAATCTCTGCCAAACAACACCTAGGCCCATTTCTGCATACCCATGATTCCCATAACTGACAACCCTCTACAGTACCCATTACACATGTTTAATGTGAGCGGTACTGAAGTGTGGAGACACTTATATGCACTCCCCACTCTCCGGATATCAGTTCGTACGTCATATATTCTATCGACACATGTGTCATCACCCTTGCACCTGCTACTGTTGCATGTACAGCTATATCGTATTTGCTGAGGTCACTTATTTTGTGTCAATGTCGGTTGACACTACGTATGGATCAATTTTTGGGGTCCTGCAATCGACACCTATATGCATGTTTAAAGTGTAGAACTTGCTGGACTGTCACTTTCTGGCCAATGGTTTGGAAGGCAGCAGTTTATTCACCTTTCGTGCATGTCTGTTTGTCTACCCATATTAGCTATAACGTGGCCTATTTATGTACATATGTCATATCTACGGGACATATGTCTGTTGTGTATACATATATACATGTACAATCCTCATTTCATAACTTGGTTTGGTTTACGTCTGTGGATTATGTGTATACACATATATCTATATCCATACCATACCTTTCCACTGTACAGATTGTCGCAGAGTGTACAGCTGGTTGCCTCTTTATCTTCGGTGTGTTTTACATAAACCTGTGTCTATCTGGCAATGTAGTGGCATTTCATTTGAGACTTACGGTGGGAAATACTGGCAAGCAGATCAGGTTACGACTGCATACCCTTCAGAGAATCCATGCTACTGACACACCCGTTATTCTATCCACTTTCTATGTTTGTTCTGGCACATATCTGGGGTTTGTCCCTATTTGTACTGGTAGTTTGCATGCCTTTGTCCGGTTTCATACTTTACGGGGTTACCAGGTTTGAGCCATGTATATCTAATGTGGGGGAAACAGCATTCATTTACTATGCTGTGAGCGGATCACACACGCACAGGCGCACTTGCATTTCCTTATTGTGGGTTACGCGTAGGCGCACATGCATATCCTTATTGTGGGTTACATATGTTTACTAAGTCTTTGTGCTTATGTAGGCTTTATTACGTGTGACAGTACCAGTAAATTATCTGTAATCCGGTTAACGGACGTATGCGAAACACACGTTCACCTTTACATATTTAACTGTCTGTACAGCACAGACGCAGTCATTACACTTTCACATTATATGTGCTGTAGTTGTAGTTGAACCGGGACTGCATTCATGTTGGCCGGATGCTGTAACCACTATACTTTTGGTGTTCTGACTCATTTATATGCATACCCATAGTACATAGCTACATTAACATATGCCTCACCGCTTCACTTACGACACAGGCATCCATTCTCCTGCTGGGAAAAATGCAGTACTACATGTTACACATTCCCTATTCCCTACTGCTCTGGACCCAAGCTGCATATTTAATCACTGCAGGGATATTCAGAACCCCAAGGCTTATAGCCTTGACACATACAGGTCTTTAATTGTCAGGGTGTTCATGTGCTGATCTGGGTTTAGACTTGTCTGCCTGGTGAACGGAACTGCCCTGACCGTGTTCAAATGTCAGACAAAGCACATGGACAGGGTTTGTCCATTTTAAACATTTTATCTGTGTTTACAGACACAGGTGTTTGGGCACCTGTCAGCAGCTTTTAATGTTGGCAATACATAATATGGGTGGGGGTGGTTACAATACATAATCCACAGTGAGTGGTGTTCCCATTCACATTTGACTATTTCCTGTATTCATTCATTCATACGAGGATTATTATTTTGCACATGACTTAACTATGAATTAACTACAGGTATGCAGTAGTGCAGTCAACATATGTGAAGGTTTGTTACAGTATAAATGTACGGACCTCTGTAATACTCGGGGACTACCCCACATCCTTCACAACATTTCATGCTAATGTACATACTATTATTCTGTGAACTTTTGAAGTTTGTGAGAGCAGTAATTACATCTGTCCCTATTTGTCCACCCATCCTTTTAGGCTTTGTCCAGATTTTGTTGCTGTAATAGGTTGAGAGGTGGTGTCGGTATGTGATTGAGTTAAATATATACTGTCGATAATTCAGTGGGGAGTAGGGTTACCACCTGTTCCTCTTTACGAGGGGAAGTCCCACTTTGGACAGTTGTGTCCTGCGATGAAACCTACAACATGGCAAATGTCCTGTGATTTTACGACAACAGTATATTTCTTATTTTCTTTACTAGTTGCATGATACAGGTATTTTGTATCTGGAACACATAACTAGTATTTGGGATAGCATAAACTATTCAAATGCTATGAAATAAGCTTTTATCTTGGCATACAAGTGTAATTCTGTCCTTTGCACTGGCCGGGGGTATGTTTTATCCTGCAAATTCTCACATTTCTACAACGGATGTCCCACCTTGGGCATCTGAACAGGTGGCAACCCTAGTGGGGAGACCTGCATGGTGGACAGCTGTTCCATCCTGCGTAGTATGTTTTGCATGTCTGTCTAGAAACTGAACAGTACCGTGACTACACATACATGTTTTGTCCAGATGTGTACAGTACTAGACACCGTGGCATGTAAACAACTCTGAGGTTTCAACAGGTTACTTATCCCACGCGGGATGTACACACATTAGGCCGAAACATGAACACGCGGGCATTTGGATTTACGTAACTGTGGTAGGATGTTTACAAACGTGGGATACATATTTGCAATCCTGACACTGCCTAGGACGATACTTCCTACTACATATGGGGAATACTCGCTATGTGTAGGTGTACGGATGCGCAAGGCTGGTAGCTGGATTTGGTGGACATTCGGACATGGGTGCGGGTTATGTGCTATACAGGGGTTGTTGCGTATTGCATTTGCATGCATGGGTTCTGCTTTTGGATATCCCGGTTCCGCATATAGCATCCTATGTGTATGTGCCGGTTACATTCCTGTTCATGTGTATAGCACATTTTAATATACATATGTTTGTGTGCGTTTGGTATACAATTTGGACTTTCAGGTTTCTTTACGGTTGTTTTATAGCCACAACTGCCCAGCTGTGTACTATCACTACCACTGTGGGACTGCTGGTGACCCTGCCCATGGGGCTAGACGTGTGTATTGGTGGCGCGATGACATGATGCGCTTCACTTCCACTGGGTATACCTACTTACAGTGCAGTACATTACCGACGCACGATTTTAAATATCATTTGTTCCATGGATGGAAACTCATATTGTGTTGCGTGCATTTCTGTTTGGTTTTCCATTTTGTGTGGCCGGGAACTGTCTTACATGCTTTGCATACGTTTCATTATCCACGGACACTGATAGGTGCGATTACTATTGCGGGCGGACTATAATATTCAGCAGTTTAGGTTGCTCATCGACAGCCGACATTGACACGCCTCCGGGCGCAGCTTAGTAAGGCCCCATGCACTCCTGCACGTGTCCTATGCACGTGGATGTGGTGGCAGCGCACCTTCATTAATATGCATATGGTGCTACTACAGCATATATACGCCGCACGGCCGGCGCAGGCCTTACACCGGCCTTGCGCCGAGCTTCATGAATCCGGGGGATTGTTTTTACAGAGTATGGCATTATGAGTGTTTTAAATGTTTTCACATAGTTTGTATTTGTTCTTTCTTTGCAGTTCAGTATGAGTAGAGGATCTCTGACAAAATGCAAATTGTGAATGTTTTTTCCAGACAGCTAATAATGAGCTGGCTTTTTTAGTTCATTATAATAAAATAAACTTTGATTTATTGTTTTACAGATTGAGATGATATTTCCTTGCTCCCTCTCCATTTGTCTGA
Organism: Protopterus annectens; assembly: GCF_019279795.1. Taxonomy (NCBI): domain Eukaryota; kingdom Metazoa; phylum Chordata; order Ceratodontiformes; family Protopteridae; genus Protopterus; species Protopterus annectens. The sequence goes on from NC_056728.1 coordinate 1,329,502,734, forward strand.
ATATTGAATATAGACTGGTTTTAATGGGTAATAGAAGAATGGCCAACTTGAAAAGGACCACAGTGTTGGAGTAATAAATCATTGATTTTTGCCTGTATTTTAAGGCATATTCTAGCAGCCATGACACGTAAGGTTATGTAATACTATACCTCACCTCTTCTGGTTTCGACAGCAATCAGTGAGTCAAAGAAAAAGCAGATTTCTTTTTAGGATGGCATTGTGTGCAGATGTAAGACTCCACTGATCTGTGCATGTAGGGTTGTTTCTTCTATGTTGTTTTACTGGCTGTTCTCTTTAGAGGTGCTGTGTGACATCATTATGGATGAACCTAAGCAGCTTATAAATTGCCAATTTTTGTTGCTGATAACCAAAATGTAGGTCTAAGAATGCATAAGTAAGCATTTCATAATGTGGAGCAGTTGTTGTATACATGTTAATGTTGTTTGAGACTTCAATAATTGTATTGACATATTCCAGTACTATAGTTCAGGATGACTATAGTGCTTATTAAATTCAACTGAGTGTTTTTTATTTTGTATTTGTCTGTCTTTGGCCTTGGTCATGTCTGAAAAGCATCCTGTTTAGATAAACTCACTTGACCAGTTAACAAACAAACAAACAAACAAACAAACAAACATAACTTCTAGTGATGGTACAAATAGCAGTGGATGCCTCCCCAAATGTTGATTTTAACATGCTTCAAAAGTTACTCTTGGTTGCTCTGAAAATAATTTCATGAATATGAGAGTTGGTTCTTGTGTTGAAAGTTAGTAAATATATAAAAAGAGGCTGAAAAGCAGCCATTTTCTTCTAGATTACATCTGGTTGCCAATTATATGGCATAATGGCAGTGAATGAATAAGGGGGCTGGAATAGTGGCTAATGTTCCTGCAAATGTCAACATAAATGATTCAGATTCTGTTGAAACTGTACCATTTGAGGTTTTGTTGGCTGTATTTAACAAGAGTACTACTGGCAAGCAAATTGAATACAAAAATGGTAGACAATCTTGAGTTCACATTCTACAGCCATTGATCAGTTGCATTCCTGGTATGAAAAGCTTAAAGAACAAAATTCTACACTGCAACTGGAAACAGAAATATTAATGGAAAAATGTGCTAGATCAAAATGGCAGAGCTTGATGTAAAAATATTCACACTACTGGAGTTCCTAAAAAGGCAGAAATAGGTAATTGTGTCACTTTTGTTAAGACTAAACTGGCTTAATGGACTGGACTGCATTTGACCCAAATAAAAATTGAACAGGCTCATAGAGTGTTTATGCCTGACATGGTTGTTGCTTATCATAGGCCTACAGTATATTCTGGTAAGATTGGATTCCTTTATTAATTATTAATTTTATTGTGGTGCCTTAATAAAAATATATCAAGTTACGGCCAAGATGGTGTTTTCTGAGAATGATTACAGTCTGAAAATGTAAAGAAGAATGGTGCCATTTGCAATAACTATGAAGGATATTATATTTTTAAAAATTCAAGTTTCATATTCTGTATACAGGATTGCTCAGCATGTATTTTCCTAAAGAACTTAAGACTTCTGATGACTCTCAAAGAACACACATGGCATTTAGGGAATATGACACTGAGGCAAAAAAAAAAAAAGGAGTAGAGATATGAGTATAGATGTTGTAAAACAGAAGAAGGTCTCATCCATGTAATCAAGTAATTTGGATGTGTGATCAGTGATTCACTAAAGCTGCACTGGAGATTGATACATTGGGAACTGTTCTCAATTTCCAGAGGAAGGCCAGTGCAGACGCTGTCTCAAGTAGTAGATCGTCACTGGGTACTGCTTTGTTTAAGTGATTGCTTGCTGATGGCAGATAATTTTGGTATTATACTGAAGATAAGAATATGTTGAGGTTTGAAATGTTTGTACGCTCATTTTAGTAAAAGAGTGATAGGGATAGCAATGAGAGGAACTTTGCTGCAGACAATGAAAAGGATTCCATTTCAGTTACAGCAATGATTTTAAGGGGGCGATGACAATGCAGGGGCATACAGCTGCACAAGACATAAAGAATCATATTGTTAGGAGAATATATTTTTATATTCCTAACAATTTATCTGAAGAGTTTCTATTACCCTCGTTATATATTTGGTAATTGAGTCAGTAATTCATTTGTTGCTCAGTGTAAGTGTGAGCATAGGGAATAGCTCATATGAACTTTCATGAGCAAATGGACAGGGAAGTATGAGACAAGCTGTTATGCTGGAAGTCTGGTGTGCTGATGTGTGTTTTTTTAAAAACAGGACAGACACAAGGCTACTTGCAATACCGAGTACACTACTAGGAAAAATGAAAAGTTTATTTAAAATGTTTTTATGTTTAAAATGTTAATTTGTTTGTGATCACATGGAATAGTGTAAGTCATATGCACGGTGAATGTTTTATTGATAAGAAATGACTTTTATTTCGTGGAGGTCCAATGGCCCAAAAGATTCGATTAGGTTACAGTGCATAACCAAACATTTTTGAAGTCAAAGACCATACCTGGTAGCTTTCTGGGAAAAGCACTTGGATATGTATGACCATGCTGCTTTAATGAGCAGTTATTGGCCGCTACGGTTTGTTTCTGCATGTCAGGTGGAACATACAACAGGAGTGATGCTTTTGATGGTGAACAACTATTCTTTGGAGGGTGAGGAAAAGATTAACTGACTAGGGTTTTAGATTAGGGTGAAAGGCTACCTGCAATTGATAAGCATGACATTTTTTAGTGTTTATATGCTCACCAGAGGTCAGGCAGGGGTACTTCCGAGATAATATGATGGAACAAGTAGCATTTAATGAAGGAGTTGTTTATGAGAGATTAGGACACATTGAGGATTTTTGAAGAGGGCCCTGTAGAGTTAGATTGCCTAGACTCTGAAGATATGTAGGACCATGTGTAAAACTGTGGATCTGATAGATGTCAAGAAATTAAAAAAAAAACAACGGAGGATAGTTTCCATACTATTTAAGATCAAGAACTGACAAAATATGCCTAACAGAACAGCATGCTTATTTAAATAGGGATGTGATGACCGGTCCTATTGTTTTCTCAGACCATTGCCGCTTGCAATGTTTTCTATTTTTTCAGAGTGCAGACTATAAATGAAGCATTGGGTTGCATGGAAAGGCATATGACGTGAGAACATTCTGACACATGGCTTAAGTAATTAGTAATGCAAATGTTAGAAATTCTAAGGTTACCACAGAAGTTATTTGCCTCTTCACAGAATAAAATTAGGAATGAAGTTAGGTTTCTGGTTAACTTTTATACAATAATATCCAGAGAAAGAGGTGGGACAACTTGTACTCCAAAAGAAAGCAAGTGACAGACTTGCAGGGTAAGTTGTATGAAGGCAGTACAATGTATAGAATACTGAGGAACAGACTAAGAATCGGACTGATAAGAAAATGCAATTTTATAACAAGGCATTGAAGGATAGGTAATTTTTATAATTCCCTTGGGTACTTATGTATTATCGCAACCAGATTTTCACGGTTGCGAAATACGCATACCACCACAGACAGGAGTACTGTCTTTGTAAATGTGTAGTAGTGCCCCAAAACTTTACATTTACTGTAAAGTGGTGTTCAGAGTGTGTTTTGCTGGGAAATAATTTCAGATTACCTTCAGGAACAGAGACAGTGGAGAAAACCATCTTCCTGTTTTTTTTTGCGTGCATTACATAGGCGCACTACACTTTTCATGGCAGCTATCATACTATTGTTTGTCTCATTTTGAACCTGCAGAAGAAATTCTTCAGAGAAGTAAAACACAGACACTGAGAAATTGTTTAACCCACACTTGCTTACTTTTAACCATTATTGTATTTACAAATTGTTAAAAAAATAAATGTCACTAAAACCATCACTACTATGTCTGTGTTTGCCTTCTCTGAAGGATTCCTTCCACACAGTGAATGCAATCTGTCCATCACACCGACAGCAGGCATAACAATGCAAGCATGCAAAAAGCAGGAAGAGGGCTTTCTCCACTGTTTTTGTTCCCGAAGGTAATCCAAAATTATTCCCCAGCAATACACACTCAATGCCACTTTACACTGTTTCATGGCCTCGTTTCTACCAAAATAAGCGAAAGTCGCAACCGTGAAAATCTGGTTGCGATAATACGTAAGTACCCTCCCTTGAATATCAAATGATATTGGTGGTATATTTAAGGCAATAGAGGCATCAAAAAAATTATAGCAAGGTTGTGATGTCTGCCAGAAGAGGAACAGTTCTAAGACACTGTAGCAACTATAAACATTTTCGGAGAGCAGAGCACTATCAATCATGGTGGTGCAGCGGTTAGCCTTCTGTGCGGAGTCTGCATGTCCTCCCTGTGGTTGCGTGGGTTTCCGCCAGGTGCTCCGGTTTCCTCCCACATCCCAAAGACATGCTGTAGGTGGATTGGACACTCTAAATTGACCCTACGTATGAGTGTGTGTGTGTGTGTGTGTGTGTGTGTGTGTGTGTGTGTGTGTGTGTGTGTGTGTGTGTGTGTGTGTGTGTGTGTGTGTGTGTGTGCCTTCTGTGGAAGGTTGGGCGCCGGGCTGGCAACTCGACACTGTAAAACTCCACTGCCAATCATGAGCGGACAGGTGATCCGCTGTGGCGACCCCTAACTGGGAAAAGAAGAAGAAGAAGATCACTATCAATCATTACATGCACAGGGAAATACTGGGGTTAGTATGAAAATGAACAAGACAATCACTGCAACAGTTTGCAACTGAGTAAAATGCCAGTAGAGCAGGTGACTGATGCTGAGGTTAATTACTAAGGAGAACATGTTAGAAGGTTTGGCAGACCAGGCAGATGGGAAATCTCCAAGTAAAGATGGCAATCTGAAAAATGTTTTTGAGATTGAATAAGGATGTATTTGTCCCAAGACCACTGAAGCAATTTAGCAAATTAATAATGCATTTCAGGGGGATGGCTCCCCTTTGGAAGCAGAAAGTAGTAGTAATTTTGCCAGAAGAAGGAGAAAATAAGGTGGCACTATAATTGTTTTGGCTGATTTATGTATTAAATCATGAGTTTAAATTGTTTATGTTATTTAGGGCCATTTTGGTAGCCTTTATGGCATAATAACCCCCAGATATATTTTAGAATATGAAAACATGCATTTAGTGCAGAGTAAAAAGAGGGGTTTAACAGTGGTCAGTCTGGGTGCTACAAGGACATTTGATAGGGGGAAGTAGTATTATCTGATTAAGGTATTGTTGACCCTGGGATTTTCCCACAGATGTGTTGACTGCATTTTAACCATATATAGATAAGAGGCAAGTGTCAAGGCTCATACAGGATTGTTATTACCTTTTAAAATTAAAAGGGGTACTCAAGCAGGGATGCCATCTGTTGCCTTTGTTTTGCAGTGCATTTGGAGTCTACGGAGGCACAGAGGAGAAATAATTCTGAGACTAGTGGTTATAAAGTGGGGTAAGAAGATTTTAAGATTACATTACTTGCAGACATTTGCTAAGATTCAGAAACACAGTGGGTGCCGTCATAGGCAGACAGTCACTGTTTATTTTGTTTGCAATATGAGGCCTGAAGCTTGTTAACAATTAAAAGTAGGAGAAATCAGTGTGAAAAGCAGAACAGCTGCAGCAGGGTCTGTGGTAAGAGCACATACTACTGAGGTGTGATGGCAAGAATAGACAAGGATAAGCAGTGAATGTTGAGTGTATACACACTGCCGAATGGCTCTGTATGAACACACATACAAAGAAGGGGCAAAAAAGACAAGTCGTGTAGAAGTCCTTAATAGCTAGTATATTGCTGTTCTCATGCATTTTTTAAGCAAACGAAAGGCAGGAAATGGAATATCGGAATGTACTGAAAAAGAAGAAAGTAAGCAGAGGGTAGAAGAGAAGCTGAAAAACTAAGGAGCAATCAGAATGGAGGTAGGGAAGGTGAGGTAAAATATTTCTGTGGATCAGGTGCAGGTGACCCCATGTGCAAAAATGGGAAAAGGGGTTGTGGGTTGGTGGATGGATGGATGGATGGATGGATGGATGGATGGATGGATGAATGGATGGATGGATGGATGGATGGATGGATGGATGGATGGAAGGATGGATGGAGGTATATATGACCATTTGATCCATATGCATGTATATATATATATATATATATATATATATATATATATATATATATATATATATATATATATATATATATATATATATGTACCTATTTGAAGAGACAGCATACCTCAATCTTCACTCACAGAGTTAAGGATGATGCCAAAAAGAATCATAGTAAAGGCCACCAATTAAACACAGATTTTAAATACTGGCCCTGTGATTTTAAGAATATCCAAAAAAATGTTCATGTTTACAGGGATACAGCAGACGTTCTAAACCAAAGTAAGTGCTGTACAATTGAAAGGTATGCTGATAAGATAAGTGGGGAAAGGAAGGAAGGAAGGGAAGTAAAACGCACGTAAGAGGGTGAGGGTACACAAACAAACATAGAAAACTGACAAAGGGAGGCACTGACATCATGAGGAAGAGGACACACAATGGAGAAGGAGACATTAGACAAACAGATATCAGACAATGGTGTTTGGTAGGACTAAACTACGAACAAGGGTAGGCACAGACAAAAAAGAGAAGGTAACACCGTCATGGGGATAGAATGAGGTTGCAGAGCTGACATCCCTGCCATCCATAACCCTGTAGGTGCTTAAAATCCACTCCGGGCTCCCTCACCACTGGGCCCTGTCTCAAGTAGAGGAGCCAGTGCAGGACAGGGATGCAACTCTAGGAGCCACTAGAGGAAGCTCTCAAGATGGCTGATTCAGGCTGCTAGCCATCTACACTTAACTCCCCTACAATGCCAGTCAGCTGCTGGTGGTTCAAAAAAGGTGTCACTCCCACTGCCAATGCTAAAGACAGAAATAACAGCCCAACCTCCAGTGTAGGGCTTGTTGGTATGTCCCCTGCAACTGAGGTTTGAGTTTTGAAAGTGACCAAGGTACGTTGATCTGGAGATATAGGATGGCTGTGGTACTTGCAGGTGGCTGACAGCCCTTGATGGACTGACGGGTGCAGGTCTAAATGCTACTGCATAGAATTTTAATATAAATGGAGAAAATAGGTCCTTTAGGCTCATAATTTTTTTTTTTGTCAGGAACCTTTGGGGTCTCTCCAAACTGTTCAATATTTCTAATAAGATACACTCCAGAGGGTGCATTGTACTCAGTGGTGGGCCTGGTCAGTGCGGAATACAAAGGGGTAAGGACTTTGCTGGATCTAGGGGAAATACCCTTTGCAATCAGCTGGCCAGACAGATGGATTTCCTAGACACTTCTCTCACACTGTCTTCATTTTAGAGTGGGGTGTTTTCTGTATTATAAGCTGGGTCAAGTTTTCTTTTTTTTTTTTTTTTTTTTTTTAACAAATGCAACAATACTGTATTTTACCAAATGCAACAATACTGCATGTTTTAGCATTTAGTTCTGACCTGTTTTCAGAGCACAAGTTATTTATATGTGTATGTTCACTCTGGATTTTATGCATAGCAGAAGGAGAAATTTGTAAAATATCCACTTTGCAGTTATCTGCAAATTTGGTTAACCAAAGTTCCCTGGTTTTAATTTAAAGATCAGCAAAGTCGATGTCTAATAGTAGACACTCTAGCACTGGTGCCTATGATACCTTACTGGTTAACTTCATGCTCTCTGAGTTCATGCCTGCCACCCAAACAGTCAGGGTTCTGTCCCTCAGATAATTAGATTAGCTATCCAACTAACTTTGTAGGGATCAATTTTGTAGTGCATATAGCTTGTTGATAATGCTAGCATGTGATATGGCAACAGATGCATTGGCAAAGTCAAGGTATGCTGTACAGATAATGTGATCACTCTCCATGGATTGCATTACCCTCTCAAAAAATGTGCCTGATTCATTAGACTCTATCTACCCTTAACAAAGCTAATGTGCTGGGCATTAAGTCTTACAAGATTTTTTATAATGATGCAATTTATCATCTCTCTTATGACCCATTCTATGGCCTTGCAGATAAGGCTCATCAGGCTGATACGTCCACATGTGTAACGTAGCATCACTACTGCTGTGCATCAAACCTCAGGGACAAAGCTGGTGGGTTGGCTCAGGTTGAATAGTTGTAGGACTAGGTCTACCAGTGTATGTTTCAGGCTGTTCACTAGGCATCTGCTTTTACTGTACTTGTGTTTCTACCTACTTTATTTTACTTTTGTATCATCTTAAAAGTACTCAATTGTATTTATTACTGCTTGGTGTAACGCATTCTAAGCCTTTTGGTTTAAACACTTGGGCTTCGAACCAGTTGTTTTGCACTGAGAGGGTTTGTGGTCTGCACTGTAGTGGCAGAACAGGTAGCTTACATCCTTCTAGGTTGGGAACTGCTGACTGAAGGCTCAATGTCTGTTATTCTAAAAGTGTATTAATTCCGGTTTAAGCACTTGGGCTTTCAGGCCAGTTATTTTACATTAAGAGGTTTTGTGGTCTGCACTCTTGTGGGAGGAGAGGCTGGACTCTGCCCTTCTGAGCGGGGAATTTCTGGTTAAAGGCTTATAGTGCATGCATATCTGAACTGCTTCTTACTGAAGTTGGTGCGCCTTGTTTGCTGTGGCATAGACTGGATTCGGGCCTGCTAGATCTAGCTTTGTTTGTGTAACTTGAGCACTAATCCAGGCATTCTCTAAAGTATTCAATTGTATTTATTACTGCTTGTTAGTAACTAGATTAAAGTGTAGCTATCATTCTAAGTATTTTGGATTAAGCACTTGGGCTTCAGACCAGTTGTTTCACATTAGGAAGGTTTGTGGCATGCACTGTGGTGGCAGGACAGGTAGCTTTCATCCTTCTAAGTTGGGAACTGCTGATTGAGAGCCCAGTGTCTGTTATTCTTAGTGTATTAGTCCTGGTGTAGGCACTTGGGCTTAAGGCCAGATATTTTACATTAAGAAGGTTCGTGATCTGCACCCTTGTGGGAGAAGAGGCTGGACTCTGCCCTTCTGAGCTGGGAATTTCTGGTTAAAGTTTATAGTGCCTGAATATTTGAACTGTATCTTACTGAAATTGGTACACCTTGTTTGCTGTAGCATAGACTAGATCCAGGCCTGCTGAATCTAGCTTTGTTTATATGCTTGTTGTTTGTTTGCTTGTTATTTCCCTGGAACGCTAATTCCACCTAATACGTGGCTTTTCAGTGCTTCTGTGGATCACTAGTGATATCTGCATTGCTTACTGTACTTATTTCCTTGTTTCACTTGAAAGAAAGTTACTGTTTGTCATTTTTGCATTTAAGTTACCTGTAACACATTGCACTTAAGTTACCTGGCACTTGCTCACTAAAGCAATTATATAAGTCAGCACTAAAAATTGAAAGCACTACACCCTCACTCCCCACTGGCCCTTGTTTTCAATTATAAAGGAATTCCCAATATTATTCTAGCATGTCCAAAGGTCAGTTGTCAATCTCCTCTCCGGTCCAGCTGGTGAATCTGGGAATCTTGAGGCAATGTTACAACTGCCTCATGTACACAGACAACCCTCTCCTCCTCCCAACAAATTCCAACACATGTGAGAGATGCAACCATATAGCCAAACCGGAGGCTAAGCTCTCTCAACTCAGTACTGGCATAACCAGTCAGGAGGAGAAGGAAACCACACTCACTACAATTCCAGTCTCACATAGACCTACCACGACAGCAAACCAAAAACATAATCACACAAAAACATACTCTGAAGCTCTAAATAAAGATCTGCCTAAGCAGCAGAGACCTCCAAAGCAGACACCCAAGCAACTGCTACCCCAAAACAAAACACGTGCAACAAATATCTCACAAAGCCAGTGTGCCGAACAGTCACAGCCCTTAAGACTAAACAACACACCTGATACACTTGTAATAGGTAACTCTATCGTCAGGCATACTGACGTCCCGCTCACCAGGCTGAACAAGGAGACGGTCATTGTGAGCAGCCTGTCGGGCACTAGGATACGCCACATGTCACTCCAAGGCAAGTACAAATATGACTCAGTCATTGTCCATGCTGGTGTGAATGACCTGAGACGTACCTCCCTGGACTACATGAAAAGAGACATAGAGGAGCTCTCTGAGCATGTAGCCCAGGCCGGTATGACCCTGACCTTGAGTAGCATCTTACCCTCACCAAGAATGATGCCACAATATGAAGACAAGATGATCAATTTCAACAATTGGCTTAAGTACTGGTGTCATTCAAAGGGGATCCAATGCCTGTCAACTTGGGATGATATGCTCGACAAGCCACGATGCTTCGCTAGGGACGGCTTGCACCTGTCACCCCTGGGCTTTCGGATATTGGCAAAGGCTCTTGCTACCCCTATAGTGCCTTTTTAGGCAAGGCTTAAAAGACAAACCCACCTCCATAGGTATCACAAGGGATAAGAAACTAAGAGTAATGCTACTCAACGCCAGAAGTCTAAACCTCAAGATGCACACACTCGAAACTCTCCTCAGCATGGAGAACATCAATATCTGTGCAGTACCAGAAACCTGGTTCAGGGCTCCCGAGAGCACCCCAGCACCACCAGGTTATACCTCATACCATGCTTTTCGGCCCCAAAACTTGGACCGAACCACAAAAGGAGGGGAGTATCGATATTCATCAAAGATACCCACACCTCCAGGTTGGTGGCAAAGCACGAAGCATCAGAGACTATCCATGTGCAACTAACAGTGGGTAAAACTGCCTTCCAGTTTATAGCCTGCTACAGACCACCCTCTCAAACCCAGGAACCCCACTCGGCCTTCCTGAGAACACTGGAAAATATGAAGGTCTCTACAAACACCATTATATTGGGTGACTTCAACTACCCAAACATAGACTGGGAGCATTACTCTAGCTCCAACACCCTAGCCCAAAGGTTCCTAGAATTTATGAACTCAAATGCTATGGAACAACTTGTTACCACTCCCACAAGAGGGAAAACATACTGGACCTGATCATCACCAACATGGGGACTCTATGCTCCAGACCAGAAGTGTATCCCTCACTGGTAAGATCAGACCATAAACTAATCTCACTGGATATTCACATCCCAACCCCAACCCCTGCCCAGAAAACCACAGTGAAAAACTTCTCTAAAGCAAATTTCACACTCCTCAAAACCGAGGTGGAATCCTTCAAAGCCCCCGGGCCTGTGGAAAATACGGCCCAGACCACAGAATCCTTTATAAACGCATTCTATGAACACCTTCAGGAATACATGGATCATGCGATCCCAAATAAAACCAAGACCCAATCCTCCAAAGGCAGACATCCTGTCTGGTGGACCCCAGCCATAAACAAACTATACAATAGAAGGAGGAAGCTACTAAATGATAGAGCAAAATCCCAAAAAGGGAAGGCATCACTGATCAGTATTAGCAAAAAACTACGGGCACTCATAAAATTGTCTAAGGCCAGCTTCGAGAGAAAAATTGCACAGGACACTAAGGATAATCACAAGGCTTTCTTTAGTTATGTTAGGAACCTGGGTGGTAATTCCCAGATATGCTCAGAATTAGTCCAAAATAACAAAAAATACACCAAACCCACAGACATTGCCAACATCCTAGCTGACAGGTTCAGTGCAAACTCCCCCCCCCCACCAAAAGGGCAAATATCTATCCCAGCAGAGTGCTGCCCCCCTGACATGTCAGATGCTCAGGTAAGAGCCGCCTCTCCAAAGCAAAAACACAGCATCAATGGGACCAGACGGTGTCCCGGGCTGCATCCTACATGAACTCCAAGAAGAGCTAAACCCAAACATAAAACTACTGTTCAATCTCAGCCTTACTACAGGATATGTGCCCAAAGAGTGGTGTACAGCAACAGTGGTCCCTCTCCATAAAGGTGGTGCCTCAACAGATCCTGGAAACTATCGCCCCATAAGCCTGACTAGCTTGGTCTGCAAAGTTATGGAAAGGATCATCATGGACCTCATAAATAAAGATATTGGGGACCTACAGACACTGGATCCTACCCAGTTCGGCTTTGTTAAGGGAAGACCCTGCCTCTTAAACCTGGTTGATTTCTTTGAAACAGTCACCAAGGCCATTGACGAGGAGAAGGTGGTCCACACAGCCTACCTGGACCTCGCAAAAGCCTTCGATACAATACCCCACTCGGGCATTATAGATAAGCTCACCAGCTTAAATATAAACCCCTATGTCACTAGATGGATTGAAAACTGGCTCAAGGACAGAACCCACATGGTTAGAATTGCTGGAGCCATGTCAGACTCCAAACCAGTTACAAGTGGTGTCCCACAAGGCTCAGTCCTGGGACCTCTCTTGTTCGTTATATATTTCTCGGAGGTACAGGCCAACATGGAAGGACTGTGGCTGACCAAGTTCGCAGATGACTGCAAGCTGGGTGCCATAATCGACTCTCCAGCCGACACAAGCATCCTCCAAAAGGGCCTCATAGAAACAGACAACTGGTGCCAGAGCCATGGCCTCAAGCTAAATGCCAAAAAGTGTATAGTCATCCCCTTTGGCAAAAACAAAGTGCCCACAAATTACCACACAGGTGGTAATCTATTAAGTACAGAAGAAGTAATTAGGGACCTGGGGACCCAAGTTGATGGCAATCTCTCATTTGACAACCACGTGGCCAAAGTGGTTAGAAAAACATTTTATATAGCCCACCTAATCATGAAGGGATTCACATCTAGATCAGGGGAGGTCATCGTGCCTCTTTACTCATCCTTCATCAGGCCCATAATTGAGTACAATGCCCCTTTTGGGATGTACCTTACCAGACACCTGCAGCAACTGGAAAGACCCCAAAAGTACCTCACCAAGAGGATCAAAGGGCTCAAACAGATGCCATATGCTGCCCGGTTAAAGAAACTCCAGCTCTACTCAGTGGCATACCGCCTGTTCAGAGGCGATCTGTGCCTGACGTATAAAGCCATGTCCAACCCAGAATTAATGGACATGCTGCACCTCAGAAAATCCAAATCCCATCGAGCTACGCGCTCGAGAGACTTGAACCTCAGCACTGAAATAAATAGGACATGCTGGAGGGACAGATTCATAACCCAGAGGCTCCCTTCACTCTGGAATAAAATCCCAGTCCAGGTTAGGCAGAGTCCCTCATTGACTCTCTTCAAGAGGAATCTTGATGAGTGGATGGGAGATCATAGGTTTACCCCGGGTATCACTTCTGTGTCACTGTTAGACAGAGGCACAGTATACTAACCTCGAAAAAGGGCATAGCAAAATAAATTTAAAATGGATGGCGAAAGCCAAACACATTCTGGCTAGGCTTATAAATGCCCTAGGGCAGATAGCCTAGTATGAACCTATGAACCTATGAGCGAAAATGCCGCAAATCAAAAATTATATTGTGGGGGGCTGCACCCCCCACACCCCCCACTAAATATATATTCCAACTCTGAGATCACACTACAGTGAAGAAAGGGCAAATATTCCAATCTTCACTGTACTGTGATGAAAAAAAAAACTTCTATTTGCAGCATTTTCGCTCATCTGAGTGTTCGCACTTTGTAACTTTTGTGCTTTCAATATGCAACCATCTCCAACTACCCTCTGTGATGCTGTTTGTCAGACACCCACATGAAGTCCTGCTCACAGTGAAGGAAAAGGGCCAACACCCACATGAAGTGCTTAGTTATAGGAGTGTGTTTCCACAAAATTGGCTATAGGAATGATACCACAGCTGTTCCACATGCAATTAGCAAGTGGGGACTCCAATTCGTGCACAGGCCATCAGCTGATCATGAGCATTACCAACAAAAGTCAAGCTTCTGCCTATGCAAAACAGATGTACTTTTCCACATCCACCAGAGAGGGAGAGAGAGAGAGAGAGAGAGAGAGAGAGAGAGAGACAGAGACAGAGAAACAGAGAGAGAGTAAGAAAGGAAGGGAGTAAGAGCCAAGCGTGTTTGTGTATGATCCGTATGTGGAGAGTGGTATCTGGGTATTTTAACAGTTGCCTATATTGTTTACTAATCCATACTGTCACATATTAATTGCACATGGCAGTACACATTTATGTATGTCTGTGAATTGTTTACAACAACCTCTACAGTGTTTGAAAATTGTTGGCCTTGTATTGTGGACATTGGGACATATAGGTCCTCAATATAATGATGTAGCAAAACCCACACTACAATGGATCCTGTCATTGCACAATCACCCCAACACCCACACAGGAAACTGATGACACACACACAAACACTCACTTACCAGTACTGAGTTTCAAACCCCTACCTGGCTATATATTACTTTTACAGTGTTACGCAGTTACTGTGTGCACCATGGAGCTTACATGTTGGAGAGCTGTCCAAAGGTATCTTTGAAGGTGAGTGACATCAGCAGCAGTGTTAAAGGAAGGGTAAGGGAAGTGTAGTAAGTGTGAATGTCCAGAAAATCAGATGTCAACAAAGACACACACACACACACACACACACACACACACACACACACACACACACACACACACACACTCTCTCTCTCTCTCTCTCACAAAAACACATGCATTATCACAGTTGGCAGGATCAGGATTAGAACTCCTACCTAACTAGTTTGTTACACTACAGTATTACACAGTTATCACAATCACCACAGAGCTTATAGGGGTGAAATATGGCCAAACGGTCATTTCAAGATGACTGATAGCAGGCGTGCTAAAGTAGGGCAATGGGAGGTGTAGTGAGTGTGAATGGCCTCAAAATCATTCATCTCCAGACACACACACATGCACACACATGCACACACACGCACACACACACACACACACACACACACACACACACACACACACACACACACACACACACACACACACACACACACATTTGCCAGTACTGAGATCTATAGGTTCATTGCTTCACAGGTATGTAGTAGGTGAATGGGCCTAAAGGCTCTACAATGCTAGGTCAGGGGAATACCTTGGCATCAGGCCACATGACAATAATCCCCAGTGTGGCTCAGGGGTGTAGTCCCTGGAGTGGTCCTCAGGGCTAGATACTGTATTCACCATCCACTCCTCTGGGTTTCTAATAGACAGTGTCTGGGTTGTGCACATGTCCCACACACATGTTCTTTGATGTCTGGAGTGTACTTGAGGTCTCTGGGGCATGTTGTGTGGACAGATTGTTATCTTCTGATGTAGCATTCCTGACCTCATTTGGTGAGACCTGGCTATGTAACTGAGGTCATGCTTGCACCTACACTGACAGCATGATATGGGTATTCATTGGAGTTAGTGGCATCTGTCCATACAGGGCATGTGTATAAGGCACAGTATTCCCTTTGTGGGTTACGTTTGCAGACTCTACAGTTGTTGCAGACATCCAGTGGGGAACAATACAAAGGGCCACTGTACACATTTATTTGCCTACTGAGGCGATGGAACAGGGTGCCATGTCTTTTTACTTGTTGGATAACACACACTCAGGAGATGTAACACATCAAAGTACATTTTGATGTCAGTGGCACTGTTGTGGTCAACAAGCATGTATTCCACTGCAATCACACCATGGTTACTATCTGTGAGGCAATATGCAGGCAACTACCAATATAGTGGTTGTTGTCTAGCTGACTGTGTTTGTGTATGAGACATGGGTGAAGAGTGTTCTCTGAGTAATAAAAGGATTGTCTATATTGTTTACCAATCCATAATGTCACATGTAGGGCTATGGATTGTCTACACCAACCTCTCTGGTGCTTGATATCTGTTGTCCTTGTAAGGTAGACATTGTGACATATACTAGGTCCTCAATATAATAATTTAGCAAAACCCGCCCCACAATGGATCCTGTTATTACACAATGACAGCAATCTTCACAAAGAAAACTGATGGCAAACACACACACACTTGCCAGTACTGAGATTCAACCCCCTACCTAGCCATGTATTGCTATTATACTGTACTGCATTTATCACAAGTGCCACAGAGCTTATAGGATGGATGTTGTCCCAAGATACTTCTAAGGTGAGGAACATCACCAGCCATTGTAAATACTGGAATTGGGTGAAGTAGTGGGTGAGAGATTCCAAAAATAATTTTACCCTACATACGCACATTTACATTTGTCAGGTGTGAGGTTCAAACCGCTATCTAACAATCTTTACAGACCATTATGTTACACATTTACCACATGCACCACTGAACTTACATTGTTTAGGGTTGGCAAAAGGTACTTCTAAGGTGGATGATATCTGCAAGACTGCTAAAGTCAGGCTCTGAGATGTGTACTGGGTGAAAATGTGACCAACATCTTTGAGGTACAGACATACATATGTACACACACAAACACTTGCCAAGGATGAGATTCAAACCCATACCATTGTAGTTACTGCTACTAAATTGTTCTACTGTTATGGCATGTGCCATGGAGCTTACATGTTGAAGAGCTGTGCCAAGGTATCTTTGAAGGTGACTAACATCAGCAGCAGTGCTAAAGGAGGGGTAAGGAGCAAGTAGTAAGTGCCAATGTCTATATAATCAGGTATCATCAAAGACACAAACACTCTCTCACACAGACACACACAGTTTCACAATTGCCATGTCTGAGATTAGAACTCCTACCTAACTAGTATGCTACACTATAGTATTACGCAGTTATTGCAAGTGCCACAAAGCTTATCTGTTGGAAAGATGTGCCAAGGTATCTTTGAAGGTGACTAATATCAGCAGCAGTGCTAAAGGAGGGGTAAGGGGAGAGTAGTAAG
Source organism: Protopterus annectens (assembly GCF_019279795.1). NCBI lineage: Eukaryota > Metazoa > Chordata > Ceratodontiformes > Protopteridae > Protopterus > Protopterus annectens. The sequence goes on from NC_056728.1 coordinate 1,329,519,474, forward strand.
CATCAGTGTCCATAAAACCAGGTATTATCAAAGACACACACACTCTCTTACACAAACACACACAGTTTCACAGTTGCCATATCTGGGATTAGAACTACTACCTATGTAGTATGCTACACTATAGCATTACACAGTTATTGCAAGTGCCATGGAGCTTATGGGGCTGGCATTTGTCCAAAGGGTTATTTCAAAGTGACTGACATCAGCAGGCATGCTAAAGTAGGGCAATGGGAATGGGAGGTGTAGTGACTGTGAATGGCCTCAAAATCATTCATCTCCACACACACACACACACACACACACACACACACACACACACACACACACACACACATACACACAGTTTCTCAATTGCCATGTCTGGGATTAGAATTCCTACCTAACTAATTTTCTACACTACAGTATTACACACGTATTGCAAGTGCCACACAGCTTATAGGGCTGAGATTTGGCCAGAGGGTTATTTCAAGGTGACTGACATCAGCAGGGGTGTTAACATGGGCAATGGGAAGTGCAGTGTGTGTGAATGGGCCATAAACCATTACTCTGGAAACACACACACACACACACACACACACACACACACACACACACACACACACACACACACTTAGTCACACACAACTTTACATTTTGACAGGACTGGGTATACAAATGCTAGATGAATACAGATTTGTACAATTGTGTTACACAGTTATCACAAGCACCACAGACACTATAGGGCTGAGGGCTCCCAAAAGCAATGTCTACAGTGATTGACATCAGCACATCATGTGATATCGGCCAATTGGACGTGTGGTGGGACAGGTCTCATGATGGAAATCTCTCTGTCATTTTCTCTCTCTTCCCCACATCTCTGTGAGTGTATGTTTGACATATTACAGTGTGTTGGCCTTGGACATGTGTGAGTATTCCTATCCAATTTGTGTGCAAAGCATGGATGGTGTACAATGTGGTGGGTGACTGACAGATATGTATAGTCCACTGTGTTGTCAGACATGGGCTTCATTTCTCTAAGTGTAGCAGCATGCCAAGTATGACCTTCTGTAATAAGTGTGTGAATCCATTCCAGGTAGGTTGTACTCCAGTCCAGGGTTTGGTGGTCTACACTTACAGCTAGCAACCTGTTTCTGCAGGATATCTGTAGATAGGTTGACAATATGGAGTCACAATGGGCGACAGATAGTGGGATACTGTAATTATTCTGCCTGTGCTGCTTGTGTTACATAGTTGGTGTTAGCAGAGATATTCAGACATATGTACTGTGTTACACTCTGATGTATTATGTCATTAACTACTGACAGATATACTTATTTGCTCACAGTTATTTCCTGGGAAATACAAGATAAATGAAGCTGTGCCCAGTATTGTGGACTGCAACCTACATATTCTTGCACACTCATGCCATTCTGGAAGGGTAGCTGCAGACACTTGCTGATGGATCTGTGTAAATGGTCCAGCACCTTGGTACTATGGTGGCTGAGGATCCCCTTCTTGTACATATATCGACGTAACAGAATGTGGCCATACCTCTCAGCTGTACAGATTCACCCAGGTTACCCAGAGGCAGGGCTCATATATCAGGTCAGTTCCCCTTCACATTGTGGTTTACGAGCAGGTATGTAGCCACCCATTACTGGGTTTGCAGGCAGGGGTAGTATGGGCACACATCAGAGTTTCAGACTTCACACACTCCATGGCATCCATGCTTCTACACCCCCCATTATGTTATTCTATCCTCTTCCTAACATTATGCGAGCGATATCTGAGAAGTATTCCTATAGTTCTCACTTCATCCCAGTGGTATTTAGGGGTTGGTCCACAGTTCATGCATTAGCACATGGTGGGAATGCTACTGGAATATGTCAACATGGCCTTGCATTTGTGTTTTGTTGACTGTGTTATGTTGTGAGTTGGGACCCCATGAGATTACATACATTGGCACTACAGGTGAGGCACAGGCCTTTGACAGAGGACTGTAGGCCATTTGGTAGTGATGCAGGCCATCGCTAGCAGGCCAGTGCATTCTGTCACTCCTACATTCCCAGGCTGTGAGCCACTGGATTCCCCTGGGGTGACAGGGTAAGTGTGCAAGGTGTTAATGGCAATAGTTCCTGTCCATAGTAATCCATTGGTCTGGATATTGGCAGGGTGCTGCTTACAGCTTGGGACACACCTGCATGGGACACCTCTTCAGCATGCTGCATTCTGTGGGTATTCTCATACAGAAGTGGGAGTCATACTGTACTCATTCCCAACAGCAAGGATATGACCTGTAATAAACCTGTGGCTGATGGTGGGGTGAGCTGAGTACATGTGTTATATGGAAGCTTCTTGCAGCTGACTCACAGATATACATGGGACACTCCCCTTATGCTGTCTTGTGCAGGGACATAGGCAGTCTCTCATTACTTCATAACTGTGGTCTGCCAGTGATTGGCCAGAATACACCAGTATTCCATACTACACAGACAACTAATGTGCTGCTAACCTGTATGTACAATTCCAAAGGTGTGTGCAGTTGACAGTTTCATTTTATGTACTCTATCTAGGGTACTTCCACGTGTGTACTATGTCTATGTCTGGGCCCACATTCATGCCATGTCCATCTTTCAGACGGTGACAGATATTGACATCTGGACAGTGAGTATGGATGACTGCTGACATGGGAATTGCTGAGAAGTATTGTGGTTGGCACTGCAGTTGTCAGAGCATGGTCCTGTCATCAACAGTACTGGCCATAGGCCACTGAGACACAACCCTCCATGCCGACATGCTGACCACTTCCAGATGATATTGAACACACAACAACCTAACACACGGACCCCTGCATATTGTACACATGCAGCAATCTATCCTGTAGATTGGGCCAGCTCAGGTAATCTGTGCTCCACTGTTATTAAACCCACACATACATGTTACTGCATTTCTACATAGGATTGTGGGGGGCATGCATGATGACTTTAAAAATTTGCTATGACTGTACCGGTATTTCAGGTATTCTGTTGGCTTCCATTTCATTTTGTATTCTGACCTATCATACAGACTGGAGGCGTATCAGTAGAGTACAGATCTTAGGTTTTATTGGCCTACATTTCAGTTTCAGACTTCTTACCCTTCAGAAATAACATACAGTTGTTGTAGTCTGTCTGTGTAGGTCCGGAGTGGGGATGTTAACCACTGCCATCAATTGTAGTTCTTAGCCCTGCCATTATTTATGGTCATCTACACCTGTACTGCTGGCTGAGGCTGGTGGTGGGTATGTGTGCCTCACTGACATGCATGTGTGTGTCCTATGGACACACATTTGAGCCACCACATGTACTGCAGTGGGATTTGTCACCTTGTCTAGTACTGCCTAGTTTGTTGACACGAGTATTTGTTAGGGATTTCATGCTGCCCATATAGGTGACCACTATCTGCTGCCATCCCATTCAGCCACCCAGTTCCCTTGCATGCTCACATCCATACCATAAATAGAACTATCAGAACATACTACTCCATTCAGCAATTGATAGGAAGATTGACTTACCTTGTGGCTGTGCCAGTATTGAGGACGGTGCTGGAGGGCTGACTATGTTGGATGCACATAGTACACTCCCTATACATGGAAAAGAGCAGGTAGTGTCATGTTTAGCATCCCTTTTTACTGTATGTGCAAGTCAGAGAGAGGTATCATTACCTGAGTCCCTACTGTGTCAGTGTATTTGCTATGCATTGCCTCTTTGCCAAAGCCTGGGCATACTGTGCACGCCTCCTTCTACCTACATGGGCAGGCTAAGGTTGTTCCTCTTCCGAGTCCCTCTGTGCCTGTGATGGCCTTGGCAATGGTGGGGAGCTGTGTGGCCTTGCCCTGTGCTGTTCCTGCTGCAGCTGTTTCCGCAGGATCATATTGTGTAGCATTCCACATACTATGAACATTTGTGTACATGTAGCTGAAGAGTACTGCAAGGCTCCACCGGATATGTCCAGACAGTGGAACCATGACTTGAGCATCCCAAACATATGCTCTATTATGATTCTGGTTTGTGCCTGTGCCTCATTATGCAGTTCTTGTTCGGGTGTGTGTGCATTTCTGATGGGTGTCATCAGCCACAGCTCCAGTGCATAACCAGCATCCCTCACTAGGTGGCCATATGGGTTGTCCCCACTGGCAAATGACTGGTACAGCTGTGTCATATGCGAGATGTGGAAATCATGATAGCTTCCAGTGCTGCCAGCACACACATTCAAGATAATGCCCTGGGCATCACACATGACCTGGCAGTTGATGGCGGGAAGCCCTTGCGGTTTATGTAGACCTTACCCCACTCACTGGGTGGTGCTTTGATTTGTATGTGCGTGCAAACTATAGCACCCACTACCTTAGCGTATTCTGCTATTTGGTGGAAGAGACGTATATTGCTGGTCAATGCTGCACGCATATTGAGGAAATATATGTGCTCACCTGCATGTGCTGATATGGCATCCAGGAACTAGTGGAGTACCCTGGATGCTGACGCCTGTGAGATCCCCATGATATCCCCAGTTGCCCTTTTGAAGGTACCTGTGGCTAGTATTCTTAAGCCTACACATACCTTGGTATCCACTGTAATGGGTTCCCCTCTGTTGGTTCTGTGTGTGAGTTGTGGCCGGCACAGCTCAACAATTTGCTGTAGGATGTCCCTGTCCACCCTATAGTGCTCCACTATCTCCAGCTCATGTATCCCCTGGTGGGTTACCCTGGATCTGTACACTCTTCTCCTTCTCCACACTGATTGGTTGTCAGCATTCTCATCCTCACCACCCTCAGCCTCTTGCACATATTGATGCATGAGAGCGACAACAGCCCCTATCATTTTATTTGTTTTGTCAGGTAAAATTTTCCTGTCTGTGTACACCGGTGGTGTAGAGTTTGTGGGAAAAACCATTGTGAAAGGGGTTTGCATAGTTTATAGTAGTGTGCTGGGCTGGGCTGGGATGCTGCCTGTGTAATTGGCTGATTCTGATCCATTTCACCTGCCAGCTATGCTAGTTGTCCTTGATTGCCTTCCTACTGCTGTTTTCCCTTCCCGTTGCCTTTCCGTTTAACCCCGGAGGTGCGGCGCACATAACAAGTGCTCAAATGTGAACAGAGCTACTATTTCCTGTTTTTTTTTCTTTGTTTAAAACCCGGTGTGCAGCACACACACCCATTTAGGCAAAGTAAACACTGCTAGGCAGTCTCAGACAAACATCCTTCCTTAGCTGTACTTAGCTAAGGGCAAACACGGGCCACAGAGCTCCAATAAG